>NC_136524.1:45406603-45456603 GCF_053919585.1 Euprymna scolopes | reverse complement strand
TGTCTAGCCGCACTGATGAGCTGTGAAACAGCGAAAATGTACTGTATGTGGATGACTATATATATATATATATATATTGTATTTACATTAAATGGTCAACATAAATATGAGGGGCGTGCAATAAGTAATGCCTCTGACCCACTTCCAGTTGTCTGATCTAGCTGAAACTTTGCATGTGCAATGATTTATATCTCTACGGGTTATGTGGCAAATTACAGCTCTGAACTAATTGTGGTTTCTGTTTTATAGGTGTTTGAACTGAGTCAGGTGTGAAATGGAGCCTGTTGAATGTCGAGCAGTGATCCGATTTTTGTATTTGAAAGGACACACACCACAGGAGACTTTTGATGAAATGAAAGAAACTTATGGTGATAATGCCCCATCATATGACCTTGTAAAACGCTGGCATCGTGAATTCAAACATGGCCGGAAGTCTGTGGAAACAGCTCGCAGACTTGGTCGCCCCCCTTCTGCTATTGATGAGGCATCTGCCCGTCAAGTTGAGGCTGCCATTTTGGAAGATCGGTGCATTACTATTCGCCAAATAGCCCAAGATGTCAAGATTAGTACAGGGTCTGTGGAAACTATCATTCATGACCATTTGCATATGCATAAGGTGTCTGCCAGATGGATTCCCAGGTTGCTCACACCATTCCAGAAGCGAGAACGCATCGAGTTCTCGAGGATGAATTTGGAGATGTGTCAAGAAGATGAGTCAAAGTTTTTCAAAAGACTGATTACAAAGGATGAAACCTGGGTCCATCACTATGATCCAGAGATCAAAGCCCAGTCAATGCAGTGGAAGCACTTGCACTCACCACCTCCAAAGAAGGCAAGGGTGCAGCCCTCCGCTGGCAAGGTCATGCTCACAGTCTTCTGGGACCAGAACGGAGTAGTGATGACAGATTTCCTGGCAAAGGGTACCACAATTACAGGAGCCTATTATGCTTCACTTTTGAGGAAATTAAGGGGAGCTATCAAAATCAAGAGGCGGGACAAGATCAGCAAAGGTATCCTCCTCCTGCAGGACAACACTCCAGTCCATAACTCGCATGTCGCCAGATCAGAAGCACGGGCATGTGGTTATGAAATCCTTCCTCATCCTCTCTACTCTCCTGACCTTGCACCCTCTGACTTTCACCTCTTCTCAGCCATGAAGTTGTTTTTGAAAGGAAAGCGTTTCCCAGATGATGCAGCTTTGATTTCTGAAGTCACGTTGTGGTTGGAGGACCAACCTGGGGTGTTCTACAAAAACGGTCCCCAGAGCTGCATCAAACGATGAGAGAAATGCATAACTCTTGGTGATTCCTATGTAGAGAAAGACTAATAACTGTGCCAAGTTTCGTTGCTCTACTCTATGGGAAGTGGGTCAGGGGCATTACTTATTGCACGCCCCTCGTACGATTACGTTTCATTACTATAGACTCCTTCAGTCTTTGAAACTGCAACGATATGCAGAAGTTCAAGTGTAATGTCAACAAACATCTTTCTACTCATCTCCCTTCATAATGACCCCGCTAATTAAGTCCCTGATAGTAGCCCCCTGCTTCAAAGTGGCACTTGCCTTGTTTGGGGTGAAAATTGAATTAAAAAAAAAAAAATAAAATAAAATAAAAAAAGACTATGGGTGCCCATGTAGATGTGCCTGCGCATGAAATTTTTGTGGTAGGAGATGCGCAATCTCCAACCACTCCTCTCCTGAGTCGACATTGTTAAATACCAGGGGCAAGTGAAGTGTCTGTACAGTACGACTGGAAACAAACGCCGAAATAAGCGCACATGCAGCGCCTAGAATTCCAAAATGGTCACCCTTGTATCTTATCGTGACCAAAAGATCGAAATTTACCATTTTTGGGCTCAGGCGACATGTACATGTTTTTTTTTTTAATTTTTTTATACTGTACATATACCCAATTCTTCCGTTGTATTGTGTAACGTTTCGTCACTTTCTAATAAACATAATGCTTATTTATAAAGTGAAGATCGTTTCATTTAAACGGATTATGTAATATTTTTAGTATCTACTCGTTTCGTCCGTGGATTACACCAGTTTTATTTTAACGTTTTCATAAATCTGGAGAGTTCGTAATGAACTTTACTCCAGGCATGAACTATCTGGTGGCCAGGAATTCTGCATCATGCACGATGCAGACATTACAAATGTCACGCTTTCTAATGATAACGTAATCAAGTGGATTACACTGCATTAAGCCTGGACGCAGTGAGTTGTCGTCAAACGTATTGTGTTTCCAATGAATAAACTCTCCTTCAACTTGGACGTCTGCGACAATACTCATCCGTTATTGTCACCCTCCCCCTTCCCAATAATTCCATTCGTTCGAGACTCATGATCTTTACACGACCTCTTACAGCAACATCACCCAGAATTACGACCGTATCTATTTTAGTTCTGCTATTGTATTGGGGTGAGTGATAAATGCAACACACACACACACACACACGCACGCGCGGGCAGCAGGGAGGTGACCGCGGCTCAGTAGTTAACGATACGAACTGACAAGTGATGTGCAAAGTTCGAACCCAGTTCGATTCACAGGAACACTTTCACTTAGGAATGTTGGCAACCTTCACGCGGTCCCTCCCGTAAGTATTCCATATGTTTGATAAGTCTTGATATAAAGATACGAATACCAACAAATTACATGAATGACTCCTCCTCCATCTCCCTCCTCCTCCTCCTCCTACTACTACTACAACACACACAAACACACACGCGCACACACACACACACACACACACACACACACACATATATATATGTACATCTATCTATCTATCTATCTGTTATATAAAAAGAAACTTTGTGTGTGTATGTGTGTGTGTGTGCGCGCGCGTGAGTTTGTGTGAGTTCGTTTCCTATGAACTCGGAAACGGCATGGTCGAATATTTTTAGATTTCACACACGAAGATATTTGATGTGTCTGGGACTGTTCTTACGTGGGTTTTGTATCGGAATGCGTCTGATAGGTATCAAAAATCTATAATCGAAAAAATCTGATTAAAGAAAGACAGTCCGATTTTGACCAAAGTAAACACTTTTATACAACCTAACATCACAAGTGCATTTGAAAAGTTTTATCACCGCAGGAAAGCCCAGACTATAAAGTCAACTGTAGATCCTCATAAAAGATGTTTTCTTTTTAAGCACAATTGAACTTGCCTTTTGCATTGTAAACTTTTAGTGAAGTCTTTATTTACAGATAATTTTATAAAATCAACAGTAGGTTCTCTATAGTGCAATGTAGACTACAATGTATTGTGGATTAAGTCACTGCAAGGACGCATGTGAAGCTTCCTATCGGTACACTGCGGGGGGGGGAATGTTCCTAACTAGATCAGGCAATTAATCGATTTGATTAAAAATAGGCGATTTCATCGATTTCGATAGCAATAAAAGTATGGGAGGGTGGGACATGTATTAATCCTCATTCAATCTCGGGCAACGTCGGGTCTCCCTATCAGTATATATTAGTAAAGAATTCTGCATTAATTAAAATATAATATATATGCGTACTTTACCACCGGACAACGCCGGGCGGCCTGTTAGTTTACCTATAAATGTTCATATTGTAATATGTGCATGGCATGTGTAATCCTGCCATTTTTTTCCGTGTATATAAATTATATACACGGTAAAAAAAATGGCAGGTTTACACATGTCATGCACACGCCCGGCGTAAAGTACACATATATATTATATTTTATTTAATGCAGAATTCTTATCTCCATATATAATATTTTGATTGTATAAATTCCCCTCAGCGGGTTTGCAACAATAGATGCCACATACAAATTTATTATGTCTAATGACTAATTTATGTAACTTTAGAACGACATTTTAGACAAATTTAGTCGTTATAATAAAACCTACATTTCATCCTTGGAGCAACACCATCACAATCGCAAGCATCTTTATAGGAAGTAGTTTCTATTTTTCCTTCTAACTATCAAGTGCTCCTACCGCCCTTCAGTCCTTACCGGGAGGAATTCTGCACTTTCGAGGAATATGGGGGTTCACCCTTCGTAACTTGATCATAAACACATAGATATACTATTAGCTTTTCCTTTTCCGACTCATAAATAATAACGTCTCGCTAGCCATATTCCACCCAATCTAATTGGTTTAGACCTGACATTCTTATATTCCGGAATGAATATATTGCCTCCATAAATGAACATTCAAAAAGTCTCCAAAATGGCGTCGCTCTCTACAGGAGACAATAATACTAACAGAAAAAAAAAACAAGTACATATTAACTGCTCATACATAGACACTTAAATACTGTTACCCTTAATTACTGGAACAAACGTGCACAAGTTAAAAATATATATACATGAAGTCGTTTTCGTTTTTGCTTGTACGTCCGGAACAATCACCGATAATGTAAACACAGCAATGGTTCGGGAATGTAAACATGCACAAGATATCTACGCTTCAATTTGCACGTACATATCATTAACTACCGAAACAATTATTTATTATATACTTGAGTTTTAACCACTTTCGCTTTCTATCTGGAATGACTACCAACACTGCATACACGTTAACCTTTTTTTGTTAGTGCTAACAAAACAAAACAAAACAAAAAACACAAACAAAAAAAACAAGTACTTACATATTAACCGCTTGTACAGGCACTTAAATACTGTTAACCTTGATTACTGGAACAAACGTGCCTAACTAAACAAATATATACATACTGTCCAGAATTTTCTTTAAAATGACGATTTTTGTAGGTTTTTGACCATGCTGATCAAGAAAATCTCATTAATATTTTGCAGACAATTAGTTTTCGAGATATAAAGACCCGGATTATGCACTGTAATTCCATGGCCGTCAGGTTTGTATACACACGCAATAAACAAGTCTACTTCTCTCCTAGTGACACTGCCCCCCCCCCAATTTTTAAAAAATATAGAATTTGCGGGTGGGTATGCTGACAACGAATATCAGGTTAAATATTTTGGAAATATTTTACACCCTCTCCCCCCAAAATGGGGTGTCTATTTTCACAGCCATTCTTAACATGCAGAGGTTGGGTATGTCTATTTTGAAAGCCGATCTTAACATGAGGAGTTTGGTGGTATCTATTCCTAAAGCTGTTCTTAGTATGAGGAGGTTGGGAGTATCTATTCATAAAGCCGTTCTTAACGTGGGAAAGTTGGGATGACTATTCCAAAAGCCGTTCTTAACATGGGGAAGTTGGTGGTGTCCACAATTGTCCAGGGATGGCAGTGTCCACCAACCACAACCACAATTTAATTTTTTTACGAGTAGGGGTATCAGACTTCCATCAGGCAACACTGATTAACGGGTCCAGCTAGTTTATTATAAACAGAAATTCCGTATTTAACATAACCTAAAATTCCTTTAAAAATATAAAGTAAAAAAAACAAAAACAAAAAAAAAAACAACAAAGAAACTGAGACATGTGCATGCGGGTATTATGTTTATCTTAACAGTTCACTTCTTGTAAGTAAAAAAAAATACTCCAGATGAGATAGAAACCAAAATCTAAAGACAGTGACTCAAGTACGATAACCATTAGGCTAGTTTGACACGGATTTACAAAATGTCCTCAAACCTACGTATTCTTAACATAAGAAATCTGTCATGTGAACGATTCATGCACGCACATTCATCAAACAGTTGACAAACAGATAAAAACCCGATGACTGCCAAATACCAAATTTTCAATTTTGACTCCCTTAGCAGCCCTTTTTTCCTGGTGAAAATCGATTAAAAAGTTTTTCACATGTTTAAATACCCTATATACCAAATTTCAAGTTTGTATAGATTAAAAATTTGTTAAGTATATAGGTTGAGAAGTGTCCTCGCACACACATAAATACCCACATCCTTACTTTTATAAATATATAGAAATAGAGTTAAATAAACATTTCCCATTGAAAAAATTGTTAAAAAGAAGAACAATAAAATACTTTTTATTCGTATTATTTGGATTCATCTGATTACTACAATTCCAATCTTGAGTGTTATTCTTACAACGTTTCGATCAATAAAACCTCCGACATTTTTTAGGCGTATCTTGTCAAACTTGGCAATCTTTCTGTCAAACTTGGAAATCTTTCTGTCAAACTTGGAGATATTTCTGTCAAACTCGGGTAATCTTTCTGTCAAACTCGGGTAATCTTTCTGTCAAACTCGACGATCTTTCTGTCAAACTAGGGAATCTTTTTGTCAAACTCGGGAATCTTTCTATCAAACTTAGGAATCTTTCTGCCCAACTCGAGTATCTTTCTGCCAAACTCGGGATTCTTTCTGTCAAACTCGGGAATCTTAGTCAAGATCGGGACTCTTTCTGTCAAACTCGGGAATCTTTCTGTCAAACTCGGCGATCTTTCTGTCAAACTCGTGGATTTTTCTGCCAAACTTGCGAATCTTTCTGTCAAACTCAATGATCTTTCTATCAAACTCGGGAATCTTTCTGTCAAACTCGAGAATCTTTCTATCAAACTCGGGAATCTTTCTGTCAAACTCGGCGATTTTTTTATCAAACTTGGAAATCTTTCTGTCAAACTTGGGACTCTTTCTGTCAAACTCAAGAATGTTTCTGTTAAATTTGGAGATCTTTCTGTCAAACTCAGGAATCTTTCTGTCAAACTTGGAGATCTTTCTGTCAAACTCAGGAATATTTTTGTCAAACTCAGGAATGTTTCTGTCAAACTCAGGAATCGTTCTACCCAACTACTTTCTTTCTGCCAAATTCAGAGATATTTCTGTCAAACTCGGGAATCTTTCTGTCAAACTCGGAACTCTTTCTGCCAAACTCGCGGATCTTTCTGTCAAACTCAAGGATCTTTCTGCCAAACTCGAGAATCTTTCTGTCAAACTAAGGAACCTTTCTGCTCAACTCGAGGATCTTCTGTCAAACTTGGGAATCTTTCTGTCAAACTTGGAGATCTACATGGAATTTCAGGTAAAGCCCTTTATTTAATCTAAACGAGATAGCATGCCATTCACTCGGTCGGTAAGTCAGGACTGAATAGAATTCCTACATAATTTGCAATTATATTTTTGATTGTCGCCTGCACTGAGGATTGAACTTTCAACCTCCAAAGTAGTGTAAATTACAACTGATTTTTACCAAATACTTTATCCATATCTTATTTTCATGTTTTCTTTGGGTTTTTTTTTGTCATCTTGTAAATAAATATCATATGATACAGATCTTACTGGCGCAAGTAAGAACATAATCATTCAAACACTACCTGTAGTGTTTGAATGATTATGGTTGAGTGTTAGTTTTACTCATTTACTGCTCACTCATTTTGCGACCAAATTTCAAACAATTTTTACAGTTCATAGGTCACCTTCTCAGCTATATTTTGAAAATTTTTTTTCAATTTTCGTTCATAAAACAAAAGTTATAATAAAATTACTGTGTCCAAAAATTCTTAGAATTTGTAAGGAATGGAGAGACAGTTTTTTATTGGCTGTTGCTTACCATAGCAGCCAACTCTGCTATGCTACCTCAAATTGGCTGGGACTGCCGGAGATGATGACGTAACACAATATAAAAAAAACTGTCGCTCACAATTCACAGGTAATAAGTGAGTGAGAGAGAGAGAGAGAGAGAGAGAGAGAGAGAGAGAGAGAGAGAGAAAGAGAGAGAGAGAGAGAGAGAGAGGGAAAATTCTATTTCAAACCAAAGCCTGGAAAAATCATGGAATACTTAGAAAAATGTGAGCGAAAAGTAATATGGTTAGGATTTAAACATGGAAAAGTAAAAGGACTAGTTGTTAAAACTGGAAAAGAAAAAGATAAGATATTCCAGTAAAAAATATAATAAATTTATAGTATATAAATTGAACTTTAAATTAAAATAATATAAATAATATAAATTTATATAATATAAATATATATTTATATATTATTATATATATTATACTGTATATATATGTAATAAATTAATATAATTTAAATTTATAATATAGATTTATAGTATATAAATTTTAACTTAAAATATTGCAGTATTAATTAAGAATTGATTATATAATGTTAAATTGAATTTTTTAAAAATCCTAATGCTGCAATATTTTAAGTTATAAATTTATTATATTTTTTACTAGAATATCTTGTCTTTTTCTTTTTTCAAATTGAAGGAATTTAATTTGCGAGCCTGTGTTGCAGGACGCAAGCCAATGATTTCTGTAATGAACAGAAACCACCGTCTGAACTTCGCCAGATTCAATGAAGATCGTGACTTTCATATTGATCGAAAAGTCGAAAGTGATTTTAAGCGATGAAAGCAAGTTCAATAGGCTAGGCAGTTATGATAGGCAGTTATGATAGGCAGTTATGGTAGGCAGTTATGGTAGGCAGTACGTCCGTCGAACGAAGTCGAAGAATTTGATCCTAGATGCACAGTTTTAATGATGCAAGGTGGTAGATGTTCAATTTTGGTGTGGGGTGTTATTAGTGCCAATGGTTCAAGGTCTATAGTTCGCTTGCAAGGTCGAATGAATTCGACCAACTACATTAAAATATTGACTGAGCGATTTCTACCCTACCTTGGTCGGAATTTGGATGATAATCCCATCTTCATGCAGAATAATGCTCCCATTCACAGAGCTGGCAATGTCAAGAGGTTCCTGAAAGAGAATGATATTCCGTGGTTGGTTTGGCCTGCACAATCTCCAGACCTCAATCCTATCAAAAACGTATGATATTACATGAAGCAACAGCTACGCAATGATAAAATTTCAAATCTGGAAGAATTTTGGACAAAAATTAAAGAGAAGTGGAATGGCCTTTCACTGGAGTATTGCCGTAGACTAATTCAAGGAATGTCTAAAAGATTGCAGACTGTCAAATTGCAGAAGGGCTATGCTACTAAATATTAACTAGTTCATTATGTTCCTGTTGTATTTGTGTTGCATTAATGTTTTAATATTTTTTTTTTTTTTTACATAGGCGTCACCACTTATCAAGGCCGATCGGCCACTCAAGGATAAGGATTAAAGAGTGTAGAGTAGTCAAAAGGACAATATAGTAATCAATAGTAATGGAAGTTCGGTAAATTTGTTAACTAAAGTGGAACGGCTCATCAGAAACTTGTTCACGTTGGACTTGAAGACAACCATATTATAGACAGCTGGAAAGCAGAAAAATGGAAGACAATTCCACAGGCGTGCAGTTCTAAGAAAGAAGCTTTGATCATGGAATCTATGTTTAGGTTTAGGCACAGATAAAGAGTGGGGAAAATTATTGATAATGTTTTCAGCTAGTCAAGTGTTTCTTGTGAAAGTTTGGCGAGGGGGGACCATAGATTGAAGCTCAGTCGAACACTTTCCATGAAAATAACGATAAAGCAGAGACAAACTCGCAACATCTCTTCTGTGAGATAGAGTTGCAGCGAAGAGAAAAGGACATCTCCCACCAGGCCATGAAGTCTATTTTGAACCCTATCAAGGCAGGACAAGTCTTTTCTAGCAGCTCCTGCCCATATGTGGCAACAGCATTCCATCCTTGGACGTATCTGGCTCTTATATAGATAGAGAATTGCATCAGCAGTGAGATATCTACTGGATTGATAGAAGGATCCGACCATTTTTCCAGCGGCCTTGGCAACAGATTTGATGTACGCATTCCATTTAAGATCAGGAGTAAAGGTCAAGCCCAGAAGCCTGTCAAAACTTGAGACCTCCCCAAGACGAGAGCCATTCATTTTAATTGATGCCAGATGGGGATCAGAACGTTGATGATGTAAAGATAGAAGCTTGGTTTTAGATGCATTAAAAGTAACCAGCCACTCCTTTCCCCATTGTACAAGGTGATCAAGATCAGAGGAGAGAGAATCAGAGAGAACGTGGTCATTTACTGTCTTAGATGTGCTACCATAGATGGTAGTGTCGTCAGCAAAAATGTCTACGAATGATGTAAGGATGTGATTATTAATGTAGATCAGGAAAAGAGTTGGGCCCAGGATGGACCCCTGAGGGACTCCAGCATTTATACTGTGAGCTTCTGATTTTTGCCCATCAACTACTACTCTTATGAACCTATCAGAGAGAAATGATTTAATAATTGAGAAGACATTTCAAGCTATACCATAGCTGGAGATCTTGTGAAGTAAACCTTTATGCCATATGCTATCAAAGGCCTTTGATATGTCAAGACCAATTGCCCTAGAAAGGTTGCCTCTGTCGAGAGATTCGCTAATCCTATGAGATATAACTGTAAGCACATCTGCTGTAGATCTAGCAGAACGGAAACCATATTGTGTGTCACTAAGAAGATTATTTTTGCTGAGATGGTTGATTACTTCTCTATTTAACACAGATTCTAGTAACTTACTCATGACGCACAGAAGACTTATTGGTCTGTACTGAGAGGGGGATGAACGATCACCTGAATTCTTAAATACAGGGCATACTGATGAGATTTTCAAGGGTGATGGGAAGCAATTCTCCTTAAGACAACGTTTAAACAGTTTTGTAAGTATGGGTGCTAGTTTTGGTTGAAGTTTTTTGAGTACTATAATTGGAATACCGTCAGGGCCGGTTGCTTTACTGGAATCAAGGGTTTTGATTAGAATGGCAACATCACATACAGATATTTGTATATCACATAGTGTGTTTTCTGATACAGGAAGAAATATTGGGGGTTGGCGGCCTTGGTCGCAAAGGGTAGAATTGGCTGCAAAGTTCTTGGCAAAGAGTTTGGCTTTGTCTGATGCTGACGAGATTAACTAAGGTCCATTGATGATAGTTGGGATAGAGCACACGTTTCTGTTCAGGATTCAGTTTGCAATTTGCCAAAACTGGTAGGAACCAAGCCGCTGCTTAGCTACTTTGGACTTGACGGACTGAGCATACAACTCTCTTGCATTCTTTATTACTTTCTTACAATGGTTGCTGGCAGTCCTGAAAGCGGCTTTAGTTTCCATACTTCTATTACGTTGGAAGCAGTGGAAAAAGTGATTTTTGTGCGCAATAGCAGCAGCACATTCTGGAGAAAACCATGGCTGGCTGTTAGGTTTTTGCTGGAACTTTTTCGAGGGTATGAAATTGTCTATACCTACAATTAACCATTCTGTCAGGTCTGATACTATAGACGACACATCCTTTTTAAACATGGAACGCAGAGGAAGATCCGATATAAATGTACGGAAACTATCCCAGTCAGCCATAGTGTATCGATATACTGTACGATGGAGAGGTACATCTGAGGACTTATTACATTTCATTTTTATCTTAATTGATACAACTGAGTGGTCGGAAGATCCAAGAGGAGACAGAACGGAAACTGAACATAGTTCAGGGCAAGCTGTGAGAAAAAGGTCTAGGAGACTTGCATACTGGCCGTCATTGTCGGGCACACGGGTGGGTTCGTGAACAATCTGAGTGAGGTCATAAGCAATGGAGAAATCATGACAGAATCTCCCCTCATCATCGGTCTTGTTTGAGTGGGTCAACCATTCCACATTGTGAACATTGAAGTCTCCACATACGTGAATGTTAGCTGAAGGATATGCTGATAGAACTTGGTCAATTTTCTAAGATATGCTTTTAAAGATAGTAACTCCGCTGTTATAGGTGATAGAGAGTAAATATAAATGCCGTAGTACTCGGAAGCACATATAGGGTAAGTTAGGATCTTCTCTGGAGATGTCCCTACCACATGGAAAGCCATCTTTTATATAGGCACATATTCCATGCCTATGGCGATCTTGGGGGTCAGATTTGGAAGTTAGGTTAGAGTATCCTTTAATTACGAACTCATTTAGGGAAATAGTCTGTCCAATTCCAGTTTCGCTTAAAAATAAAAGGTCTGGTTTAGTCTCCTGTAATTGGGCTTCAACCTCTGGAAGGTTAGAACGTAGACCCCTGATGTTGGAGAAGGAGACATGGTAGTAGGGGTCTACGTTGGAAGTTGGAGAACCGGGTTTAATCATGTATTTTTTATTGAAATTTGTCATGATGGAATTTTGGAGTTTGTGGACTAGGTCGTCAGACTTGCTTAGAGTAGGACAGAGAGGGGAAACAAAGAGAGAAAAGTAACGAAGAATTTTTTTTTTTTTTGTAGCACATGATAAGGTAAAGCCGTAACAATTACCCACTAGTATGGCATCGAGAGGCCCCACCAGAGACTACTGCATGGTCCCGAATCCATTCACCAAATGGCAATACAGCAGCCCCAGTACTTTGCGCCTGCTGATAGGACAGCCTCCTTAGTGGTTAATCCAAGGTTTGGGTCCCTGACTATCAGGCGGATAACGTCAGCCCAGATAAAACGTTTACCTCCAACACCCTTACTAGTGACATGGCTACAAGGATAGACATAGAACAGAAAATTTCCGCCATCTCTGTCGACTGTTCACGCAAAATACTGCCAACCTAGAATATAACTTTTTCTTCTCCCTTTGTCAGAAAAATCACTCATTAAAAAAATGAGGACTGAGTGACAAATAAAGAGAAGCGAGAGTAACGGGAGCTGCCGACAACGCTTCCAAAAAACGTTCTCTACTCTCCTTTAAAAAAAAAAAAAAATCTATTAAGTATTGTACTTAATAAAAGTCCAAATGGCGTGTTTTTTAAAGGGAACGTATGGTGATAGATTCACCTCTCACGAATTAACAATGAATACAATTTCCTAATCTGTTCATGCAATCAACATGGTAGATATAATAAACATTTATGACGAGAAAACGTTATCATTAAATAAAACAATCAGGAGATGAAAATATGAATTAAGTACTGAAATAGAATGTAGTTATTAATATTAGAAATTAAACATAAGAATTAAAATACACTTATCTCGAACACGCATTCGTCTCCCGAGTGCAAACTGATTTGAGAAGACTTTTAGCTTTAATATCAGCGCCCCAAAAGACTTTTTTAATTATTATTATTTTTTTTTAATTAACCGTTAAAACAAAAACGTGATCGCTTCCTGAATTTTTGCGAGTGACGTTTAAGAAATTGCGATATAAGAGAACAGCAAGGGGGGGGGGTTCTTCTGAAATTCATATTACATTTAAATGACAATTTTCCAATGTGCGGATTTTCTTTTTGCCTTCTTGATTTGAAGTAACTTTTTAAATTGATGTGAACACTAGGATACTTCAATTAAAAGTCAAATATGAACAGGTAAAATTATAGAAGAATAAAAGGCGAATCAAATGACTGTTTAAACTGCTACATTCAATTTGGCTTAAATTTGCGGATATATACAGGGTGTCCACAAAGTCTGACTACATTATGTAGCCAGACTTTGTGGGCACCGTGTAGATTATGTAGCCTGACTTTACGGGCACCCTATATATATATATATATATATATATATATATATATATATATATATATATATATATATATATATATATATATATAAAATTATCACTATGATAATTTTTTTTTTTAATACCTATGGACATTAATGTTTCATCCTTTCAGGAATCTATCAATGCAGGGAGTTATGATTACAGCTGGTTGGAAGATTCGAACCTGGTCACAAAACCATCTGACTCTATTACCAAGAAACAAGTCTGGCTACATAATCCACACGGTGCCCACAAAGTCTGGCTACATAATGTAGTCAGACTTTGTGGACAACCTATATATATATATATATATATATATATATATATATATATATATATATATATATATATATATATATATTGAACAATAACAAAAGACTATATTCCAAAGTTCATTATGGTGACATCTTATAATTTTTCCTTTAATTCAGTTGACATTTACAATTCTTGACAATATCTGTTTCGTAGTGCAAAATCAATCACTTAATTATTATACTAATCAGTGAATCTATTATGCCCTTATCTCATCAGGAAAAATAGCAACAATCAATCCATCAAAAGGAAATAAAGTGCGTTTTGACATGATTAAAATCCGAAAATTGGAAGAGAAGCTGTAGATACCTTATAATATGTTTCCATTACGTATATATATATATATATATATATATATATATATATATATATTTATAAGAGCAGATAGTTAATAAAATATGTTAAAAAACACTTTGAAATGAGTTAAAAACATATTTAATATGAAAAGGAAACACTTAATAAGTGGATAGTCTTTAATCCGCAAAGTTTCGGAGAAATACTTTCCTTCTAATCAGAGGGTAGGAATTAGCAAAATGCAGGATCGGATTTTGCATATTTTGCAGCCGTGTCAAACGCATATCTTATTTTTCTTTTATTAATATTATTGGAATTTTTTCCACTTTTCCTTGTACATATTTGTGAATTATTCCATGGATTTCGGCCTTTTGGATTATTGTGGACCATCTTCCAATTACACGATTTCATTGGATTGTACTTGTGCGAATGGAAATTCAATTAACTTTCTTGGATTTATATTTTTGGACTTTACCGTCATTGGATAATTTACCTTTCACCAGACTATCCATTCGCGTGAAATCACCTTTTTCTTCATAAAATATTCCCTCTGCTTCACTTTTTGTTATCAAGTAAGATCTTTGACTTACTTGCAGTTTCATCAAATACTTTTGTGTGCAAAATCCGATCCTGCATTTTGCTAATTCCTACCCTCTGATGAGAAGGAAAGTATTTCTTCGAAACTCTGCGGATTAAGGACTATCCACTTATTAAGTGTTTCCTTTTCAGATTAAATATGTTTTTAACTCTTTTTCAAAGTGTTTTTTTGCTCTTATTATAAGCTCTATCTCCTATTTGGTTTTATCGAGCTTTTATATCTGGTTGTGATTACTTTATAAATATTAAAAAGAGTTGAAAACATATTTAATTTTAAAAAGGAAGCACAAGATAAGTGGATAGTCCTTAATCCGCGGAGTTTCTAAGAAATACTCTCCTTCTCATCAGAGGGCAGGAATTAGCAAAATGCGGAATCGGATTTTGCATGTAAAAGTATTTAATGAAACTACAAGTAAGTCACAGATCTTACTTAGTTAAAAAAGGGTGAAGTAAGGGGAATAGGAGGTAAAAGAAAAATGGTAAAAAGATTTCACATGAATGGATAGTCCGGTGAAGGGTAAAAAATCCAAGAATGGTAAAATCCAAACACGGTCGAATTAAAAACTTCAATCCAACAGGTAAGTTCCAAATGATCCAAAATGATCCAAAAGGCAGAATTCCTTGGAAAAAAATCACATATATATATATATATATATTATGTATACATAAATACTGAAGTTGAAGTCCAATCTAAACAAATTCAAAGTCCAAGGGACAGGAAAGCGGTTCGATCAGTACACACACACAGACACGGTGACACGCCACCAACACGAACCAGCGTACACAATTACCAACCAGCTGTTCTTTCCTCACTGCTTGCCTTCCAAAACGACCTGAATGTATAGTTGTCAAAGACCAACTGATTTGCATATATGCACGAGATTTTGCGAGAGTTTCCAAGATCATACCATTACAAAATGCCGTCGGCGCCATCTTGGAATTCTTTTCTTATCCTAGCTTCGCAGTGATGACAAAGCACACACGCACACCTAGGTCGTTTGAACGGTAAGCCCTCATTTTCACAGATTTTGCCACAAATACATAGATATATATATATACATACTATATTTTTTTTTTTTTTTTTTACACAGTGATCACCACTTATCAAGGCCCGGAAGCCACTCAGGGATAAGGGTTATTGCAAGTACATTATGTTAGTGTGGAGATTTGATGAAGTGTTTACTTAAGGGGGCGGTTCATTAGGAATTTGTTAACATTGGACTTGAACACATCCAAGTTGTAGTCCGGTGGGAAGCAGGCAGACGAAACAGAGTTCCACAGGCGTGCAGTTCTAAGAAAGAAGCTTTTTTCATGGAATCCGCGTTTTGATTTAGGCACAGATATAGAGTGGGTGAAATTTTTCACAGTGGATTCAGCTAGACAGGTGTTTTTCGTGAAAGATTGGCGAGGGGGGACCAGAGATTGGAGTTCAGACGAGCACCTGCCATGGAAATAACGATAAAACAAGGATAGGCTCACAACGTCTCTTCTGTGGGAGAGGGGTTGCAGGGTAGAGAAAAGGGCATCCCCCATTAAGCCACGAAGTCTATTTTGTACTCTGTCAAGGCAGGATAGGCTGTTTTTAGCAGCTCCTGCCCAGATATGGCAACAGTATTCCATCCTTAGACGTACTTGGCTTTTATATAGATAGAGAATTGCATCAGTAGTGAGATATCTTCTGGAGCGGTAGAAGGATCCCACCATCTTTCCAGCGATGTATATATATATATATATATATATATATATATATATATATATATATATATATATATATATATATATGAGAATAATGGAAATAGTATTCCAACGAGATGGAAGGATAAAAAAGGAACAAACCAAGTCACACGTCCATCAACGTATCGTCTTTATTGTAAGGATACGTCTTGCAATAAAGACGAAACGTTAATGATCGTGTTATTTGGTTAGTTCCTTTTTATCTATATATATTTATACATGCATTGTATTAACAAAAGTAAATCTGCTTAGCTTATCCCTCCATTACATATCTTTTCTTTCTTTTTTTTTTTACATAGGAGGCACCACTTATCAAGGCCCAGAGGCCACTCGAGGATAAGGGTTAAAGATTGTACAGTAGTCACTGGGACAATATAGTAATCATCAGTAATGTAAAACATTCAATATGACCAAACCAACAAAATAATCAACCGAATATTTCAATCCATGTTGTATGGTAGTGAACATTGGGTTATAGAATTAGGAATCCAAATTACGACCAAAGAGAAATAATCTTATAGCTTACTGGATGATGGGGGAGACAAAATCTAAGACTCCTCTACAGCATATTTAACAAAAATGAAAGATACCAACATTCGACCATTTTAAGAGGACACACTTGGTTTTAGCATACTGATGGTTGGACAGGTTAAAATACAAATATTATAGCCCCTAGTAGATGGGGAAGGGACAGCCCACATGGTAGATTTGGCGAGAAGTAATCAGGGTTTATCTCCTGAAACAAACTCAAACGACAGACGATTGTGACAAATACATTAAACAAAATGGCGAATCAGTTATTTCATGGCGGATAAATTATTATTACTCATGCAGGAGTAGAAATACAGGCTCGTTCATATATTGATTAAAAAAGAAACTTCAATTTCATGGCATAAAATACAGCGTTTTGAGATGAGGATTGATAGTTTGAATTATTCGGATTACTCTTCTCATCCTGTGCTATTTGTGCAACATTTTGCCCGATGTAACCCCCCAACCTTCTTCAAATTCTTGCTGACCTGTGGCATAACTGACAAAGTACAAGGTGAACTTCACTTGTAAGTGACACTGAAGGTTCAATCCTCAGTGCTGGCAATATGAAGAATACAATTACGAATTATCTAACGACTTCTACCCAGTCATTGATGACAGAACAAGCATGCTACCCTCGTGCATTAAATAAAGGGTTTTCTTAGAGATTCCATGCAAATTTCTTTAGTTCGACAAATTACACCAATAAGAAGGTCGGAAGTTACATTGACAAAAACATTGTGTGAATAACACTGAAAATGAGAACAATGGTCTGAATAATCCAAACAATTTGGCTATAAACCCATATCATAATAAAAAATTCACTTTAGAATTCGATGTGAAATATTGGGGGAGGGAGGGAATGAGAATTTTCTTACACTGAGCAGATATAGTCATTAATAGTAGTTAACATATATGATCTTATATTGAGCAACATACCCTGAAAATGTGTTGCAGATAATTAATTTACCCAGCTTGTGTCTATCTATTACATCTCTGCACATCGCATTGTCTTCTATAAATTGAAATTTCTTTTACATACGCATCAAACTATGCTTCTAAGTCTTTGTTTAAAAAGATACTGATAACAGCCTTTGACGCAATCGGTCTGTGCGAGAGAGGTTGCAGAAAAAGAGGAAAGGTGAGAGGACCAATCAAATTACAGATACGTTTATGCGCCTTATCAAGGACCTTATAGTGGGACAGAGATTCACCATCTCAAATATGACAACAGTACTCCATACATGGTCTGATAGCAGATTTGTAGAGATAGAGAATAGCTTCAGGTGCGAGAATGTGTTTAGAGCGACAGAAAGAACCGACTTTACGAGAAACAGACAAAGCAAATGATAAATTTCGGATACCGAACGCCATAGAGAATGTTGTGAGTTCATTTTGGACCATCTATATTAAATACGAGAGTCGTTCCAAAAATAAAACCTAAACTAAAAAAGCTGAAGACCTACAAAGACGGGACTGGTACCATTAAAACGAGTGACTTTTTGTCTTCTGCAATTTATTCTTCTACACAGGCACCACCATTCTCGATGCACTTTGCAGAAATTAAATGACGCATCTCTGCTTCTGACGCACGTCCATTGGCATGGGTTGCTTTTTTTATCAGAGTCTCACACCGTCAATATCTGCAACAGAGATATGAAACTTTCAGGTCATGAATGCATAAGTTCAGTCATCATAACAATGCAATTTGCAATCTGCTCTGATTCATTCAGGTTAAATAATAAAAAAAAAAATAGGAGGCACTACTCTTGGAACGCCCCCTCATATAAAATAAAGGGTTCTTCCATCAATATCTGCAACAGAGAGATGAAACGTTCAGGCCATGAATGCATAAGTTCAGTCATCATAACAATGCAATTTGCAATCTGCTCTGATCCATTCAGGCCGAATAAAAAATAGGAGGCATTACTCTTGTAACACCCCTCGTAATATTGTTTATGTGTTCAAAATTTTTGTTATATTATTATATGATAGATACTTTTACAATTCTAGTAGTTCTTTTTTTTCTTATTTTTTTCTTTTTTTTCTTTCTTTTTTTCTTTTTTTTTTCTTTTTTTTCTTTTTTTTCTTTCTTTTTTTTTCTTTTTCTTTTTCTTTCATGTATATGCTTGAATCAATGTTTTTATTTTCGTTTTTGTGGCCTTAAAGACCGGAAAGAAATGACAATAACAGAAGATTATGAAATTGTATAAACAAAAAGTACGGAGGTAATGAGTTGACAGGGGCTGTTTAATCACTCGCGCTATGACAACAGCATATTCTTTTCATTGTTTTGACTCTCTAGTGCGTATTCGTTGACATCTTATATGCTTTTATAAAGAGTCATGTAATTTTCGGTTGATTAACTGCATCTAACTGTGTCGGATATATACTCGAGAGTCAAAATAATGAAAAGAATATGCTGTTGTCATAGTCCTATTAATCGCTTTTGCTTATTGTTCAAGCTGACTTTATTATATTCAAGTCAGGAAGAGTCCATTCAGTTGCAAAATAGGGTAGACCACAATAACATTTATGCAAGTATATTTCACATTTTCTTTTTTTTTTGCGTTCTCATTTTGTGTTATCCACCCAAGCAATGTCGGATATTCACACTACTAATAAATAGTTGTATTAGATGCTCTATTTATAGAGCAGAGTGCTCAATATTAATGGTAGAGCTGTTAATGAGGAGAAGTATCAAACACGTAAATTTATCTAGTTTGATGATGTGTTGTGGTTTTCTTCTCCTTCATCTTCTTGTTGTTCTGACAATCGACGAGATAGCACGCACTGGTTTACAATAAAAGCAATAGAGATTCACAAGATAAAAAAAAAAAAAATAAATCCGATACATCCCGTATGCATCAGGTGTGTCCTGAGAGTGTGTATGATACTGTTAGCATAGAAAAAATATGTCTATTGATGTAACATACCGTGGATACGCATATGTAAATGCATGTGATGTGACATCATTGGTAGGGAAAAAGTGATTATAAAAAGAGAACAATCACTTGAGAGACGAGATAACGTCCGAGATCTCCGAAGGGACATGGAAAACGTTCTAGATCATAGCCAACATCACAGCTCTAACGCCGAGGAAATAGATAGGATTTGTCTTAATCTCCTTTGGTACTGAAACTGGACGCAACGTGTGTTGGTCCGCGGACAACATTACACTGATTATTGTCTTTCAAAGCATCTTTGATAGTTGGTTGATCAACTTATCTCCTCGTTTGCTAAAGCTCTGCCTGATTTGCTGCAAGCTGCAAACTGTCATCAGCTTACCAACTTCCCTAAGTTAACTCTGGCTCCTAAATAAGAACCGGAAAATCCTAAGTGTCTCGCCTTAGTCTAAGCTGAAAATGACTCGGCTACTTCCAGCTGACTGCCCAATTTCTGACCAGCTTTGTGTGCCTTGATCATTCACTCTCATCCCTTGTCTTGGATCATATCGCTTTTTTTTTTTAACTTTTGATAACCTTTGGTTTTGTGAATCATTTCTGGTACTTATGCAGTTTAAAGCCCGTTTTCTGTGAATCTCTCTCAGCAACACCCGGCAAACTACAGAAACCGTAGGATTATACCGAGTGAGCAAAAAGAGACGCGAGCGAGCAGACGGTAAAAATTGGAAGAAAAAAAGAAAGGGGAAAGAAAGAGTTTAAAAGGAAAAGAAAAGAAAGGACAGAGTATCACGGAACTTCTTTAAACAACAAATCTTGTGACAAGGAAGGAAAATAACCGCATTTTTTTTATGACATGCTCCAGCATAGTATAAACATCCCCGACTTCCTCATGTTAAGAACGGTTTTCGAAATAAGCACCTACAATGTCCCCATGTTAGGAACGGCTTTTGGAATAAATACCTCCAAGCTCAAAAGCCGTTCTTAACATGGGGAGATTGGGGAGGTTTATTCCGAAAGCCGTTCTTAATATGGAGAGGTTGGGGCTCTTTGTACTACACTGGGGCAGGTCGTAAGAAAATACCAAAATAACTTTCCATGCACAAACAAAACAAGAAATATATTTGTTCACTAATTCAAAGAAACAAAACTTTTATTACAAAAAAGAAAAACATGAAAAAACACAATTGTTAAAAATAAATGAATAAAACAGTAAATTTTATGAAATAATTACGGCAGGTTGTTTGTTTTCTTTTCTTTTTTGTTTTTGTTCATTTTCTTTATTGACTTCATTCGCTCAGCATAATCTGGTGGTTTCCGTCATCTGCTGGGCATTGCCAAGCAAGACTCGCGGAAAAACGGGCTTTAAACTGCAGAAGTACCTCATTTTCTAACATTCCTTGGGGTCTTGGCTCTTACATTTTCATAGTCATATTACTTATTGGTAGGCATTTTTATTTTTAAAATATAAGGTAGAGGGCACGTACATTGGTTTACAAGTCTATCCTGTTAAGACACTTGTAGTCTGTCTAAACTGTACGAACGAACTGACTAAACCAAGATGGCCGACTCCTATTTATATCACCACAAGCAAGGGAGGTAACCATGTAACTGAAGCAAGGGAGGTAACCAATGTCTACATTAACATTGCTGCTGTCCTCAAGTGAATAATTTATTTCTGATTTAACAAGTCCCTTAGAAGCTCAGACGAAGCTCCTGCCTTGGTCAAACAATCAGAGACCAGATCACAACCCTTGATCCATTCTATCTGTATCTCTCCTCTACTCTTCATTTCCTTCAGCCTTGCTACATCTATTCTCAATCGTCGATCGCTTACCAGATTGTTGGAATTCAATGTCTCCACAAGTGATGCATTATCTGTCTTGCAGAGAACGTCTGGCAATTTAGATAACTGAAATACCTCTTGTATCATAACCGCAGTCAAAACACCAGCATCAGCTCCCTCATTCAGAGCAAGAGTCTCTGAGGCCAATGGGCTTTTTGTCACTCTGTCCAATTTCTTTGACGCCCAACACATGGGGGCCATTTTGTCAGTACTTCCTCCAATAAAGACAACAAAACCACCCTGTGAAGATCCATCTTCCAGACTGGCATAAGAGGCATCAGTATAACACAAAATGTGTAAATCTGAGGGCTTTCCCAATTTTGGAAATGTTATAGAACCCTTCTTGGATTTCAATTTTGATAAGGCTTTATTCGCCTCAAATAAGGCTTTTACTTTGGGATGCTTTCCAGTGTTGCTCATTTTACACACATCAAAAGCTATATCAGGGCGTGTTTGAGTTGAAACCCACATCATCTGACCTGCAAGTCTCTTCAACTCATGCTTTTCTTCTTCATTCAGTTCATCATTTTTCCTCAGTATCCTCCCTTTGCTTATTTCTATTGGAGATATGGAAGATACATATAGATCTTGTTCTACAGTGATCCCATTTTCCTGTTGATTAACATTCAGTCCAACATATTTGAATGTTCCACTTTCATGAGATCCCACCTTAAATTTTTCTTTCAATGTTGCAATCACATCCCTTTCAAACTCTGTGTTTCCACAGAAAACAAAATCATCCACGTGCATAGCAAGAATTCCAGTCAAATTTCCTTTAATATCATGCCACAAAAACAATGCATTATCATAAGCACTTGCTACTCCTTTTAATTCAATCAAAGCCTGAGTAACTCTCTTGTACCATGCCCGTGGAGCATCATTCAATCCATAGATGCATCTTTTTAATTTCCACACTTGAGATTTAGGACAAACATCAGATGGTGGCCTCAGGTACACATCTCTCTCTAAAATACCACCTTGCAAAAAGGCTGAGGTAAAATCTATGGTCTGCAGCATCCAATTCTTTATTGATGCGGTTAGCATGACCATTCGCATAGCTTCACGGCTACATGTTGGGGAGTCCGTTTTCAGATTACTATTTTCTTCATAGCCTCGTACTACAAGGCGAGCTTTCATTGTTTTCTGATTATCCTTGAATTTTTCAGTAATCACCCATCTTGTGGATATTGTTTTTTGACCTGTGTATGGCACACATTCAAATACTTCATAGGTGTTCATGTTTTTTATTTCTTTATGCTTGGCATCCATTACAGCTTTCGACTGCTCTTGTTCAGCGGTGAGCAGGACTACATTTTCCTGTTCAGTATATTGGGGCACTTCTCTCCAATGATCAATATGATTCCAGTTGATACAAACTTGATCCTCGTTTTCATCCTCAGGTTCTATATTGATCCAATGACTATATTTGCCAGTTGATTTAGGCTGTACTGACATAACCTTTCCTTTCTTCCACTCCCCACTTCCATTTATTTTATAAGTTATGGTCTTATTTCGGCCAGGTTTTTCAGTCTTATCTCTTAAACTGGTAGAACTATCAACAACTTCTTCTCTGTCTATATCTTCACTTTCTACCACTTGATTCTGCAACTCCTCCTCCTCAACTGAAAGGTATTCATTCTTCCCTTCTGTAGTGTTTCCCAGCATTTCAGCTTTTTTTGTTCTTTTTTCGTTGTTTTTATTCACTTTCATCAATTGGCATGGATGCATCCTATAAAATGCTCCGCCATGTCTGATTAAGACAAACTGGCCTTCTCTGCCTAACACTTTTGCTGGACCACGCCATCCTTTAAAACCCTGCCTCCGATAATAGATTTGGTCTCCGGTAGCATAATCTTCATCAGCATAAGTTCTGACATTAGACCTGAGAGCTCTCCTAATTCTCTCACTGGACTCAGCTCCCAAAAAGTTTCTCCTTGCACTATGGAGAGCATTTAAATTTTTTCTCACCATGTCACTTGTAGTAGAGGACTCCATAGCAGGTAACTGGTCTGTCAGAATTGAGGGTGTATTTACATTGAAACCGAATACAAGTTCATTTGGACTGTGTCCAGAGTAATTGAGGAGGGCATTTTTTGCACAAATAGCCCATGCCAAGGCAATTTCAGGTTCACACTTCTCATCGTCAATTGTTTTTTTCATTGCCTCAGCAACTATCAAATTATGACGTTCTACAGTACCGTTGCTGAATGGACTTTCTGCGGCAGTAGTACAGGTCTCTATGTTGAGTTTTTCATTCATCTGTCTATAGTGTTCGTTGTTGAATTCACCCCCATTATCACTCAGAAAACGAACAGGAGATCCGAAATAGGTAATCCACATCATAAAGATGTTTTTGATGATCTCCTCCTTCTTCTTTGTTTTGATCAATGTTGCCGCTGAATACCTGGTAGCGGCATCAATGAGATGTAGTATCCACACCTCATTGTGGATGAACTCTTTCAAATCCATGCAAACTGTGTGATTAAATCTATTGCCAAGAGGCAATCCCACAACCGGTCGCAGTGGAGCTTTTTTAAATCTAAGGCAAATTTGACAGTTTTCACAAACCTCCTCAATCGCCTTTATAAATTCCTTGTCATTGAATTTGCCACTTTTTTTAACCAAGGAAACAAGTTTTTCCTTCGAGGCATGAGCAAACTGTCGATGAAGTTTTTCTGCTTTTTTTTTTTTTTCTGTGAAAGAACACTGACCAAAATTCTGAACATGTAATACAATGTTCTTAGTACCACTATGATCCAACAACTTATTTGTTAAGGGGAGACAATAGTGCCCTGAAGTTGTGGTCTTTAGTTCAATACATTTATCAAAAATCCAGCACATATCTTTCCGGAAATCTAGCACTATTCCTGCTGTCTTCATTGATTTGTGACTTAATAGAAGAGGCAAGTCGTTTTTCACAATATCTGCTTCGATATAAACTCTTATACCTCCGAGTGTAACCGGAAATTTAGCAACTTTAATTGCTGTGACAGCCACTCCATCACCAAAACAAAAACTCCGGTCTGAGTTCGTATACTTCACTAGTTGCAGGTCACTTTCATTTAAAGTATCCAAATAAACATCAAGCCACACTTCGCCAGCCAGTGTGCGAGTACAAGCAGAATCCAAGACTGCCATTCCAAATGTTTCCTTTACAAGATTTGAATTTTTTTCATTTGTACTGTTCAAATAAATATTTTCTTGAATGAACAACGTAATGGGTATTTGTTCTGTCGCTTCCGTAAACCTGGGCGTATTTCTAGGACACTCTCTAATTAGATGGTTCGGAGACTGACATTTGTAACACAACAACACGTTTCCACTTCGGTCACATGGATTAGATTGTCCTCGACGAAAACGCCTTTTGTTGTTACCCGGTTTAGAATAATTATAGTTGACGATTTCGGGCTCTGATTTCACTGCCGGTACATTTTCATCACGATAAATGTCACCAAATACTTTCTTTATCGATTCCTTCATGTTTTGATACGTCAAAACAGAACACGTTGTCCGCGCTAATTTTTCGTTCTCTTCCGATATGTTAACCGCGTTCAAAACAAGAAAAGCTTGCACTCCTTCCGGTAGAATAATGTGCAATTTTTTTAATCTTTGGTACAAAAACTCATAACGAACAAGAAAGTCATTTATACTGGTACCTGACGATCTTTTATAAGTGTAAAATTCCTTAAAAGTCATGTAAGCGCGCGTGTGTTCATCCTTTAAATATATGTCATCCAGTTTCTTTATTAAGATCTTCAAGCCATCTCGTCCGCCGATGTCACTTGTTGTCTAATATTCGGTGGTAGCGTCAAAAACACTGCTGGCCCTTTTTTTTCCTCAGAAAGATCCGTGAACAACGACCACATTTCAACGTCTTGTTTCCAGTTCTCGTAAACATCCTCCCCCTCCAACAATGGAGGTTGTTTGTTCGAAGTTGCCATATCCGATATCCGATCTGTCTAGTGCTACAGACAAGCTGTACAAAAAAAAAAAAATTTTTTTTTTTTTTTTTTTTTTCGTTTTGTCGCACACAGAGGGATATCTCTGCTACCATTTGTTAAGACACTTGTAGTCTGTCTAAACTGTACGAACGAACTGACTAAACCAAGATGGCCGACTCCTATTTATATCACCACAAGCAAGGGAGGTAACCATGTAACTGAAGCAAGGGAGGTAACCAATGTCTACATTAACATATCCTGCCTTGACAGAGTACAAAATAGACTTCGTAGCCTAGTAGGGGATGCCCTTTTCTCTTCCCTGCAACCTCTCTCCCACAGAAGAGACGTTGTGAGCCTGTCATTGTTTTATCGTTACTTTCATGGTAAGTGCTCGTCTGAGCTCCAATCTCTGATCCCTCCACACCAATCTTTCACGAAAAACACCCGCCTAGCTGAAACCACTGTTAAAAATTTTTCCCACTCTTTATCTGTGCCAAAATCAAAACGTAGATTCCATGAACAAAAGCTTCTTTCTCAGAAGTGTACACCTGTTGAACTCTCTTCCGTTTGCCTGTTTCCCACCTGACTACAACTTGGATGTGTTCAAGTCCAACATAAACAAATTCCCGATGAACCGTCCCCTTAAGTGAAACACTTTATTAGATCTCCATTACTAGCTATTACTACGATATTATCCCATTGATTACTGTACACGCAATAACCCTTATCCCCGAGTGGCCTCAGAGCCTTAATAAGTGGTGACTTTTTTTTTTATTATTACATTTTCACCCCAAACAAGGCACATTGCCACTGTGGTGTAGAGGGCTACTATCAGGGGCAGCAGCTACTGGGGCACTATGTTGGGATTTAGGCAGCAAAATGTCGGTTTACATTACACTTGCACTTCTGCATGTCAATACAGTTGGGGAAGCAGGGACCTGGAATGGAATTCCAGAGTCGAGCAGTTCTGGGTAAGAAACTACTGGAGTAGAAAGATCTTCTACATTTAGGGATCTCTACTGTGTGGGGGTGGGATTTAGCTGCCTGTCGGGTTTATGGAGTGTATCTACATCGTGGGGGCACAAGTGTCTGCAGTTCGTCAGAGCATTCACCATTAAAATACTTGTAGAACAGGCAGAGGGTTGCAACGTTTCGTCTATGGGACAGAGGCTGAAGCTTAGATGCCAGTTCAGGGCCTATCGGATTGGCGACTCTCTTTTGAACCTTGTCTAAGAGCGAGAGACTAACAGCAGATGCAGCAGCCCAAATGTGACAACAATGCTCCATACATGGGCGAATGGTGGCCTTATAGAAGTACAGGATATTTTCAGGTGTCAGTAGTTTTCTAGCACAGTAGAGAGAGCCTACCTTCTTCGCAGCGGCCCTGGCAATGTTTTCAATATAATTGTGCCAAGTCATGTTTCCTGTGAACGTTAGGCCAAGCAGTTTGAAAGATGTACTCTCAGACAGGGATTCACTGGCCATTGCTATTGGTGGCAGAGAAGGTTTTTTGTAATCATTGAAGGAAACCAGTTTAGTCTTGGCAGCATTGAACGTGACCATCCATTTTTGTCCCCATTCCACTACAGATTGGAGGTCATCCTCTAGTGTTTTTGCCATTTATGTGTTCATTTGTTTTCCTGTCATGCCTGTTATAGAGTGTGGTGTCATCAGCATATATACCCATCTCAGAGGCAATTTTGTCAGGGAGGTCATTAATAGATATTAGGAACAATAGAGGTCCAAGGATAGACCCCTGAGTCACTCCTACATTTATATCACACTGTTTAGATGTACAACCATTGAGGACAACCTGGATTTTTCTCTTATCTAAGAAGGATTTAATTATGTTAAGTATTCTACCAGTGATACCGTATGATTTAATTTTCCTGAAGAGATCCTCATGCCATACCCTGTCAAAAGCCTTAGATATATCTAGAGCTACCGCTCTGCCCTCCCCTGCTTTGTTCAGTGAATGGTATATACGTTCAGAGATTATAGTAAGGATGTCTGCTGTGGAACGGGCTTGTCTAAATCCATATTGTTTGTCAGTCAGAAGTTTAGCATCTGTAAGGTGACGGACTAGAGCATGGTTAATTAAGGTCTCAAATATTTTGGCGAAATGTGGGAGGAGGCTAATGGGGCGATAATTTGCTGGGTCAGTTCTTTCGCCAGAATTCTTGAATACTGGTACCACAGAAGCAATTTTCCAACAGCCCAGAAAGCATGATTCATTAAGGCATTTGTTGTAGAGTTTGGAGAGAACTGGAGCTACTTTGGCTGAGCACTTTTTTAATAGCACAGCTGGGATGTGATCAGGTCCACATGCTTTTGAAGTGTCAAGGTTTTTTATGATAGCATGTACCTGAGCAGGGGTGATTTGTAGATCATTTAGTGTGGCGTCTTCCCGCAAATGAAAGTCACGCAGGGGATGGTTGGAAGGGTCCAGTATGGAGTTTGAAGCAAACCGGCTGGCAAGCATATTAGCCTTGTCGGTTGCTGAGCAAACAACCTCGTGATTGTTGGTTAGTGGAGGAATTGTTGATTGCCCATTATTTACTACATTGTTGTAGATTTTCCAGAAGTCACGAGTTTCTTGTAAAAAAAAAAAAGTATACGACTAGTAAGTTAATCATTTTACTGTCTTTATTATTTACTTTCTCATTCACGGAAAATGTGACATTATTTTTGGTGCTTGTTCAGAATAATGTACAGGTGAAATATGGCGGTTCCAGATAAATTAACACCAAAACTCTTTGATATACTTAAGTATCTGGCAAAAGTCAGTATCCATACCAAAAATAAGGGAAAAATTATTGAGTAGAATTTTAATTAAAAATATAAATCAATTTTATTGCATTTTTTTAGTACTTCCGCACTTTTACCACCATGCTGAAATAATATTATTTTGAAAGCCATTCTTAACATGAGGAGGAGAGAGTGTTTTGTAACTATTTCGTTCTTCCACCTAACAATTTAATAATTAATAAAAAAAAAAAAAGATATCGTGAAGCTTGAATTTAATCTGCAAAAACTACTAAAAATCGCACAGTGGCAAAAGTACACAAGCTGCCATTTTTTTTTTTCTATTGGTGTAGTGTGTGCACATTTATGCACGTAGACACCGTTGCAAAGTAACCACTGATAAGGAAAGAGTTCGAAAAATTCATAATATAATTTATATTATATTTATATATATCTGTTTATGTTTCTTTCTGTCCCAATTTTTTTTTTTTTAGTGAATATCTGTTGTTTTTTTTTAACTATTAGTAAAACTAAAATCGATAGATCATTCCTTCCTCACACCTATATCTTTACTTTTATAAGAAAATATCTGCACATTTAACATGTGTTTTTACGGTAATCGGGGGGGGGACTTTTTAGTTAAATGTCAGAGATGGATAGAAGTGAAATCTGGCCGATGAGGGTTGACAATATGTGTTGCGTGAAGAGAAATGATACAAGCATGATACGATGGATATGTAATGTGAGTCTCCATCAGAGGAAGATTAAATTTGAACAGTACAAAGAGATGTGTGCAGAATAGGAGACTCCTTTGGTTTGGTCACATTGAAAACAAATGTGGGAGAGTGCTTCAGTTAATAAAGGTAGAACAGTTGATCGATGTCTCCAAACTAAGGAAAATTATTTTGGCACGAATACTTGGAAAAAAATATTTTGTTGTTGCTATTGGTAATGACAATGATGACGATGATGCTTATGATGATGCAGATGATGATGACAGTGATGATGACAATGACGATGATGATGACGACGATGATGATGATGATAATGATGACGACGACGACGACGACGACGACGACGATGATGATGATGATGATGACGATGACGACGACAATGATGATGATGATGATGATGATGATGATGACGACGACGACGATCATCATAATGATGACGACGATGATGATAATAATAACAAGGACTATTACGATGATGATGATGATGATGATGAGTCACAGTTTCACGCCTTCTTTTTTTCAGATCATGCAATTAAACTGTGCCAGTCCCTCATGTTCTCTTGGCTTTATGTCTCCAAACTAAAGAGAATTATTTCGACAAGAGACTTTCGACAAGTGCAAGGAACAAATGACCACGTGATAGGAATTATTTTTATTTTTAATTGAACCTTTGACTTTGATTTGATTGGCTTGAATTCACCCGATTGCAACCTTTCTAACTATTTTTTTTTTTTTTTTTTAGGTGAAATCGAGGCCAAGATCAAGAAGCACGCCTACAAAATGATTGACGCACTAGAGACTGCCAGGTGTTTGCTGCTTAGACATGGTCGCCAAACCATAAGAATTATTTTGCGACTGCTTTGAGATGATTGTTTCTGTCGATGGAAACATAATATAACATGTAACTAACTGTTGCTAAATAAACTACAGGGTCTCTGCATATACAAATTTATTTTTTTTATCGAATTGGTTATTTCGTTTTCTTTTTTGTTAAATGTTGGATTTTGCTGCAACACCCTGCACGGATGCGCATAGGCAAATACTGAACCGTGTATGAAATGACGTCACAATAAGGTAAAAAAGAACTACTACAGAAAGGGAACAAACCAGGTCTGAGACGTGAGTGACGTCACAGCCGTAACAAGAAGTGACGCGTGGTAGCAGAATGTGGAAATAAATTTCGTTGTCACAAAAAAAAATGGAGTTGAGTTATTACTTGTCTTATGTTTTTTGCTACTGAGTCTACAACGCGTTGGGTCTATGTGTGTAAACGTGTATAATAGTACATATGTGTGTTTATATTAGTGTTGGGTTGATTAATCGGAATCAGAACCGGGAATCAAAAAAATCAGAAATTTTGGGGGTATCGGAATCGGAAAAATTTGTGCCTATTTTCTGATGTTAACAACGATCCTTTTAATTGACTTTTTTATTTGATTTTCTTTAAAGAAAAATAATCTACCACTGATAGTAATACTAAAATAGTGAATATCTATTGTTTTTTTTGTTTTTTTTAACTATTAGTAAAACTAAAATCGATAGATCGTTCCTCACACCTATATCTTTACGTTTATAAGAAAATATCTGCACATTTAACATGTATTTTTACGGTAATCGTGAAAAAATAACAACTTTATCTGTAGAGATTTAGAAAGAATCAGAATCGGAATCGGTAATTGTATCGGAATCGAGAATTTAATACGGAATCGGTAATTGTAAAAATACTGGAATCATCCCATTCTTAGTATATATGCATGTATGCATGAATGTATATATAAATGAACTTATATAAAGTACAGTGTTAGAGAAAATACAACAGGAACTGAAGTGCACTGTATGTGATAGGTTTCGTCTGTCAAAATCATCTTAAATCACGCAATCAAAGACAGGAGGGTGGCTGTAAAAGATTGTAAGAACACCTACACGTCGAAAATTCATAATATAATTTATATTATATTTATATATGTCTGTTTATGTTTCTCTCTGTCCCAATTTTTCTCGGAAACCACTAGTCCAATCTGAATAAAATCTTGTATAGAGCTTTGTTATGGGAAGATGCAGAGATCTGAGTGTTGCGGTACTCGTTTGATGTACAATTAAGAATTAAAAAGGATTAAGGGTGGTTGGTTACCATAATACCACTCTTACTCTGGAAGTTATCTCAGAAATTACTGGACCGATTTGTCTTAAATTTTGTATGAACTTTTTTATGATAGCTTGTTATAACATCACGGTTTCCAGTTCTAAGTTGTCATATTTGTAGCATAATCTGCAAATCTGAAGGTCTTATGTATGACATGAAAAAGAAAAACAAACTGTAATCCTAAAAACAATCTCCATCATTTCAGTAATTATAAGAGCAACTAGACTCATGAAAAAGAATTTCAAAAATTACCTGGCAGATATACCCGGTGAACCAAGGGCAAGAGAGATACAAACAATTCCACTTAAAGGGGCGGTCAGAATCTTAAAAAGATCTCTCGGTTTGAATGTATGAGATAGTGGGTAAATCTCTGGCATCCAGTACGATACTCCATCTCCAGCTTGTACAAAATGATGAGAAAATGAACATGATCGCCTTAACAGAGCTGAAAGGGAGAAGATAATGAAATACCAAGGTTTTATGTATGACATGAAAAAAAAAAAAATTGGAATTTTAGGAAGATCTCCTTCATTGCAGTTATTATAAGAGCAACTGGACTCGTGATAAACAATTTCAAAAACTACCTGGCAAATATACCCAGTGAACCAAGTGTAAAAGAAATGGCTAAAATCTTAAAAAGATATCTCGGATGAAGTGACTGAAATAGTGGGAGAATGTCTGGAATTTGGTAGAATGTCCCATCACCAGCAAAACAAAATAATAAGAAATTTTACATATGTAAGCACTCTTACAAGAAGGGAAGATTTTTGGGTTTTTTTAGTAAAATATTTGAACGTTCATGTAAGTCTGAAGCTGGATTAAAGACCCACCTACATGCACACAGCCATGTTCATAATGTCATTAAAAAGAAAAAAACATCTCGAAAGCATATAGGCCAGATCTCATCCCTGATTTCCTATTAAAAAAAAAAATGCTCTGCTGAGGTTGCCCCAGTTCTCTCCAAACTCTTCAATAAATACATTTTAAAATCTTGCTTTCCTGAGTGCTTGAAAATTGCTTCTGTGGTACCAGTTTTCAAGAATTCTGACAAAAGAAATGATCTGCTCAATTATCGCCTCATTAGCCCGCCTTTTCTCTTTGCCAAAATCTGTGAGTCTTTAATTAATCATGCACTAGTTCACCACCTCATAGATACTAAAATTATTAATGATCGGCAGTATGGATTTAGGCAAGCCTGTTCTAATACAAATGACTTAACTGTAATCTCTGAAAATGTATACTATGCACTGGATAAGTCAAGGAAAGCTAGGGCAGAAGCTCTACATATATCTAAGGCCTTTCACAGGGTATGCCACAATGGTCTTCTCATGAAAATTAAATCATATAGTATTACTGGATCAATAACATAATCAAATCTTTCTTAGACAAGAGAAAAATCCAGGTTGTCCTAGATAGTCGTATATAAAAAAAAATATAATATAAATGTGGGTGTGCCACAGGGCTCAATCATTGGACCTTTATTATTTATGATATTCATAAATGATTTCTCTGATCAACTTGTTTCCGAGATAGATATATTTGCTTATGAAACCATGCTCTTTAACAGATATGAGGGAAAAATGAATGAAAACATATCTAAGGCAATAGCCGAAGCCTTAGAGGAAGTAGTGAAATAGGGAAGTAAATGGATGGTAATATTCAATGCTGCCAAGACGAAGCTTCTTTCATTTTACTGTTACAAGAAACCTTCTCAACCACTTATAACCATGGCTAATGATACACTACGTGAAAGCTCTTTGTTCAAACTTCTTGGCTTAACATTCACTTGGAACATGAGTTGGAACAAATACATCGAGGGCATTGCCAAAGCTGCTGCAAAGAAAGTTGCTTATGCCTGAGAGTATCCTGTACCTCTACAAAGTCACCATTCGCCCATGCATGGAGTATTGTTGCCATATTTGGGCTAGTGCATCTGCTACTAGTCTCTCACTCTTAGACTGAGTCCAAAAAAGAGACTCCAATCTAATAGGTACTGCTCTATCAACGAAGTTCTAACCCCTGCCCCATCGCCACAATGTTGCATCACTGTGCCTGTTTTACAAGTATTTTAATGGAATGTGCTCCGATGAACTCAAAGCACTTATACTCCATATAGCTTAAATACTCCCGACTAACCTGACAAGCAGCAAAATTCCACCCCTTCACTGTGGAAGTTTCTAGATGCTGGAAAGTTTTCTATTCAGTTAGTTTCTTTACATGAATTACTACACTTTGGAAAAAGAAAGGAAAGGAAAGAAAAAGATAAGAAAAGTTAAGAAGAAGCAACCATGTATGTATGTATGTATGTATGTATGTATGTATGCCTGGATTGTGTTTACGTTTGATTTTGTCGTCGATTTTATTTGTGAAATAATGTGTAAAATTGTCCACATCATCATCATTTTCTACTGCAGAAGTGTTAGTCTCAACCGAACTTTTTATTTTAAAAAAAGTGTAAGCGTCTTTAATACATGACAGTTGGATTGTGTTTATGTTTGATTCGGTCGTCGATGTTATTTGTAAAATAATGTGTGAAATTGTCCACATCATCATTATCTACTGCAGAAGTATTAGTCTCATAGACAAACTTTTTATGTAAAAATAAGAACAAGATGTAAATCCGTGCCTTATTTTTTTTTTTTTGTCAATCTCATTTAATCGTGCCCATCACCATGATCATCATCCTGATCATTGGGTATTTAAGACTTTTGGAATGTTCCTTCATGTGTATTATGTGTGCGTATGTATATGCGTATATGTGTGCTTCTATGTGTGTATGTTTACATGTGTATGCATATGTATGTTGGCATACATCTGTATGTATGCATGTGTTTATTTCCATGTGTGTGTGGGGTGGAGAGGGCTCCCATAAACCGTGGTGAAGGCAACCCCTCTAGGAGAAGCAAATCTCTGATTTAAAAAAAGAACACAAAGCGGGAGACCAGTACCCGCATTAAGCTGCTCTGCAGTTTGACTTGTTGCTGGCTATATTGCTCTTGCTTGTTGCTGGATGTCAACATTTTGAACCGAGAGAGAGATTTAGAAACAAAGCTAAAACTCTGTAACATCATCTTTGTATAGATACTCCCTCAGGCATTTGTCTATAAAAAAAAAAAATAGTCCTGTGGCGATAAAAAAGCTGTGACGTGTGTAGGCCTGAAATGCTGGATGCATGTAAAAATTGATCTGCCATCATTATATGTATCTATGTATATATGTATGTATACGTGTATATATATTTATATATGTACATGTGTATGCATATGTATTTATATCTATGTGTATATGTATGTATATGTGTATGTGTGTATATATGTTTGTGTGTGTATCTATATAAATTTATATGTTTGTATGCATGTATGCGTATATATGCATATATGTGTTTATGTGTATGTATGCACATATGTGTGTATGTGTATGTAATGCATGTGTGTATATGTATGTATATGTATGTGTATATGTGCATGTATATGTGTATGTGTATATGTGCATGTATGTGTGTATGTGTATGAATGCATATATATGTATGTGTATGTATATGTAGGTAAGTGTATGTATATATATATATATGTGCATATGTGTACGTATATGTATGTGTAAGTATATGTGTGTATGTATTTGTATATGTATGTGTATATTTGGATGTATATGTATGTATATGTGTATGTATGTATGTGGGTATGTATATATATATGTATGTGTATTATGCATTGTGTATGTATATAGGTACATATGAGGGTATGTTTATAGATATGTATGTATGTATGCGTGTATATATTTATATATATATTATGTCAGGTCATGTCATATGCTACTGGTACCATGTAACCCAGTACTACCTGCCTCATGGTCGGGTCACCGGCAACTAAACTGGTTCCCCCACCAGACTTGTTTGGTGAGGAGGGTGGCTAGTCTCCCTGAAGGATTAAAAACAAGACCTTCCAAAGGGCGAATGAACTCTTTTTCTGGGTCAACGGCCAACTAGCACCGTGTATATTTTGTGTGTTTATATGTGCATTGGGGTAGAGAGGGCTCCCGTAAGCCATGGTTAAGGCAACCTTTCTAGGAGAAGCAAATCTCTGATTTAAAAAAACCATAAAGCGGAAGACCAGTACCCGCATTAAGCTGGTCTGCAGTTTAATTTGTTGCTGGCTATCTTTCTCTTGCTTGTTGCTGGATCTCAACATTTTGAACCGAGAGAGAGACTTAGCTATCGTATAAAGCTAAGACTCTGTAACATCATATTTGTATAGATACTCCCTTGGACATTTGGGCTCATGGATTTTAAATGTCTGAGGGAGTGGCACTCGTCTAAGAAGACGTTGCAATCATCATATATTTATATGTATGTATGCCAATGACCATCTTGTGTATGTTTGCACGTGTGTATGTATGTATATGTATGCATGTGTATTATATATTGTGTATGTATGTATGTATGTATATATGTGTGTGATATGTATGTGTGTATGTGTATGTATGTGTACATATGTGTGTGTGCATGTATATATATCTATGTGTACCAATGACCGTCTTCAGTGTCATGTCTGCTTGAACATGTAAATTCACCGGCAGGACTAAATGTCATTTTCGAGCTCATGAACTTTCAGTGGCTGAGGGAGTGGCACTCGTTTGACAAGACGTTGCAATCATCATGTATGCCTGTACGTGCGTGTGTGTATATATATATATACGGCATAATCATGTTGACACACCTGTTCTCATCAGATCACCAAAGTTAGGCAACGTTGAGCCTAGCTAGTACCAGATGGGTGACTATTTGGGAATTTTAGGTGTTGTATGTGCTCTCCGTTTATCTCGGCATTGTTTCCAGTCGTCTTGAACTTCCACTTGCCACTGGTATTTAACAACGCCAACTCAGGAGAGGTGTGGTTGGAGATTGTGCAACTCTTGCAGCAAAAATTTCACACTTGTACCCTTATGTATGTATATTTGTTTGTATGTATGTCTCTTCTTATGTTTTTTTTGCTTTTTTTTAATCAGAGATTTGCTTCATCCAAAGAGGTTGCCTTAACAAGGCTTTTGGGAGTCCTCTCCACCCTACACACACATCGAAATAAACATATACATGTACACATACAAGTATGCATACAAACAGATGCACGCAAACATACATACACAAGAACACACACAAACGCACATGACAACATGCACATATACACATACACGCATGTACATACATATGCACATACACGTACACATACACGTACATGTAGAATATACATGAAGGAGCATTCATGATGACGATGATGATGGTTGTTACGAATAGGTGAATTAAATATGAATAAAAGAGTAAAACAATCCAAAATACACAGCACATAGAATAGAGAGACGTTTGTTTCATCGCTAGTACAGCTTTTTAATTGAATATGCGTTCATAACGGCACAAATCCTCAACGTTCATGACGACGACGATGATAGTTGTTATGAATAGGTGAATTCAACATGAATAAAAGCGTAAATACACAGCACATAGAATAAACAGACATAAAAAAATATAAAGCGGGAGACCAGTACCCGCATTAAGCTTGTCTGCAGTTTGACTTGTTGCTGACTATCTTGCTCATGCTTCTGGCTGGATCTCAACATTTTGAACCGAGAGAGAGACTTAGCTGTCGTACAAAGCTAAAACTCTGTAACATCATCTTTGTATAGATACTCCCTCAGGTATTTGTCTATAAAAAAATTGTCCGTGGCAACGGAAAAATTGTCACGCGCGTAGCCCTGAAATGCTGGAAGCATGTAATAATTGATCTACCATCATTTTATATATGCATATGTGTATATCTGTATGTATGTATGTATGTATGTATGTTAATATATGTACTAGTGTATGTATGTGTATTTATATCTATTTGTATATGTATGTATATATGTATGCGTATATATATTTTTATTTATTTATTTTTTGTGTATATATGTTTATGTGTGTTTGTATGTATATACGGATATATATATTTGTGTGTGTGTATGTATATGTATATATGCATATATATGTATGCGTATAAGTGCATATGTATGTGTAGGTATATGTAGGTAACTTTATGTGTATGTATGTATATGTGCATACATGTGTATGTGAATATGTATGTATATGTGAGTATGTATTTGTATATGTTTGTATATATGTGTATGCATATGTATATGTGTGTGCATGTGTGTATGTATATGTTTGTATATGTTTGTATGTATGTGTTATATGTATTGTGTATGTATTTATGTATGCATGGATGTGTGCATGTGTGTATGTTTATGGGTATGTATGTGTATGTATGTGTGTATATGTATATATATGTATGTATGCCAAGGACCGTCTTCAATGTTCTGTCTGCTTGAGCGTGTGAATTCGCTGGCAGGACTAAAAGAAAAAAAAGTTCATCTTCGGGCTCATAGAGTTTCAGTGACTGAGGGAGTGGCACTCGTCTGACAAGACGTTGCAATCATCATGTCTCTTCTACGAGCTGTGTGTACTGGATACCAACAGTCATCATGAATGTGCGTATATGCATATGTATGTACATGCATATATTTATGCGTGCATGTGTGTATGTGCATGTTGGCATGTGTGCAAGTATGTGTATGTGCCTATCTATGTTTGCGTGCATCTGTATGTATGCATGTATGTATGCATGCATGTGTTTATTTCCATGTGTATGTGGGTTGGAGAGGTGGAGAGGGCTCCCGTAAGCCGTGGTGAAGGCAACCTCTCTAGGAGAAGCAAATCTCTGATTTCAAAAACCATAAAGTGGGAAACCAGTACCAGCATTAAGCTGGTCCGTAGTTTTACTTGTTGCTGGCTATCTTACTCTTGCTTGTTGCTGGATCTCAACATTTTGAACCGAGAGAGAGAGACTTAGCTGTTGTACAAAGCTAAAACTCGGTAACATCATCTTGGTGTAGATACTCCCTCAGACATTTGTCTATAAAAATAGTCCTGCAGCGATGGAAAAGTTGTGACGCGTGTAGGCCTGAAATGCTGGAAACATGTAATAATTAATCTGCCATCATTATATGTATGTATGTATGTATGTATGTATGTATGTATGTATGCACGTATGTATGTATGTATGTATGTATGTATGTATGTATGTGTGTATGTATATGTGTATGTATGTTTATATAAGTACATGTGTATGTATATGCATGTATATCTATGTATATGTATGTATATATGTATGTGTGTGAATAAGTTTATGTGTGTATGTATGTATATATGTATATATATGTTTGTGTGTGTATGTATGTATATGTATGTGTATAAATGCATATATATGTATGTGTATGTATATGTAGGTATATGTATGTGTATATATATGTATGTGTGTATGTATTTGTATATGTGTGTATATATGTGTATGTATATGTATGTATATATGTATGCATGTGTGTATGTATATATATGTATGTATGTATATGTGTGTATGTTTATAGATATGCATGTGTATATATGTGCATGTATGCGTGTATTTATATATATGTAAATATACCAATGACCGTCTTCAGTGTCATGTCTGCTTGAGAGTGTGCAAGTCGCTAGCAGGACTAAAAACGTCATCTTCGGACACATGGACTTTCAGTGATTGAGGGAGTGGCACTCGTCTGACAAGACGTTGCAATCATCATGTATGTATGTTTCCGTGTTTGTACGTATGTATTAGCATAGATATAAATGTTTAGATAGATAATTTCCGATTAAATTTTGATCATAAAAGTTCGATAATATGTTATGATTGAAAATTAGGAAACAGACTAGTTTCGCCGCCATTGTTATTGTGGGTGCGTGTTTATTATTATTATTATTATTGGCTCAAAAGGAGCTTTCACACAGGTCTTCGGAGATCTTTCCCTGAAAGCAGAGTGACAACAAGTCTCCCCAAGTTTCTAGTACTCTCCTCCTCATTCGATAACGTTTACAAATAAATTTGCATTATCGCAACAGCTTCTTGCCATTGATTTCTTGTTGGCAGCAGCTATTGGTCTGGGATTTGGGTGGCAATAAGCCTCCCCAAGGTCCCAGTTCTTTTCGCACTTATTCGGCTGAGGGCGTCAGTTCATCGGTTTTTCCTTCCTCCTTGGCTCTATTTGGTTATTTGGTCTCGCTCTTTGGGGGGGGGGTAGTGATGTGGCAATGGGGGTAGGGTTGGGTTAGAGAACTTATAGATATGCGGTTTCAGTGTTCTTGGTTCCATGTAGCGTTTCATGTTTTGCCTTTGCAGCAATTTGTCTGGCCCGCACTTGTTGCTTCTGTGTGTTAGTTTCCACAGGGGTTTTTCTTAAAATTTCAGCTGTTTTTCATGATTGTTGATCGTTGTATTTTTCCAGTCATTCCTTTGATTCCAATTTCTCCCATTCTTTTTTCAAAGTTTTTCAGGATTGTTCCTAGCGCTCCTATTATTATTATTATTATTATTATTATTATTATTATTATTATTATAATTATTATTATTATTATTATTATTATCATGAAGCCCCTCCCTTTTTTTTTAAATTTTTAAACCATAAAGTTTTAAAATGGAATAATAGGAAAAAAAAAAAAACTATCAAGAACAAGGATATTAAGACATGCATCTGAAGAATCCTGTAATTTTTAAAGGACAATCTGCTTCTTTCTTCTTCTTTCTCAAGACGAGAAACATTTTTTATACGATAACCAGAAGCAAAATAATGAATTCAAAGGCACAAATTCACAAAAATATATTTTATGTATGCTTAAAATGGAAGTCTATATCAGTAGGTATTCGCCAGACCGCCGAAGTTAAGCAACGTTGAGCCTGGCCAGTACCACAGGGGCGACCATTTGGAAACTTATGTATTGGACCGGAATGTAGAAATTTCCAGGTTGGTATCTGAGGGCATATTTAATCAATTGGGAGAGATGCACCCTCAGTCTTTGTTGAGACATGCACCTAGGAGAAGGAAAAACTGGTGTAGAAACTTGACGCCTACTGTCTGCTCTGTCTTGTGGCAGACATTGGACCGACTGATATTAGAAGTTGTACCAAAAAGTGTGGTTGGTTCTACACAAAGCCTTCACCACTATAAAACAAATCATATGTGTAGATTTCCGGACAACTTAGTTGTTGTGACGGACACGTCAAAATCGATGGGCATATCATCACATATCAATAGGAAAAAAAAAAACATAGAATATTCAGTAGAACCTCAGGATACGGTGGCCATAGGATATGTTTTTTTTTTTTAATGCCATATCCCGGGTTCTACTGTATTTATCCCCTCCCCTACCGTGAGAAATGTGAAACCAGGGTCAGAAAGTGAGATTAAAACGTCAGTGTTCCAGAAGAGTAACACTCTGACCCTGCAGCCATGTTGGTATTCCCCGGCAGAGGCGCCCCAGGCGATTTGCAATAAACTAACTCCTTCTCAATGAGAGAAGGCAAAGCAAGGAAGAGTGGTCCCCTAGAACTGCATAGAATCAGTATTTCACCACAATCAACAGGGAAGAAATCGTTATAGGAATGGTATAATTTCTGTTGATTTTGAGGCCAACGAAAAATCCTCGCCAATGTTTTTCAATATTTTGAGTCTTTGTAAAACAGGAGGTTATTCATGAGCTAAAGTATCAAGGCAGTTTGAGTCGATAATTCAAAAGCCATGAATCATCCGTGGATCTGAAAAATTTCCCCACTCAAGAGCCAATGTTCATTTGTTTTCATTGTAGAAAGAAAGTTCAGTGAGAAAAGATAGAAGTATCAAAAGTTTATACATCTGTTTTTGATGAGCACTATGAAAGAGTTTGTGTTCACTTGCCTTCCCACGAGGACAGAGTTAGACACCAGGCTCGTTTTTTAATGTGGAGAAAAGGAACAAAAATAAAAATTGTCTCAGTCGTGAAGGATTTCTCCTCCACTGCCAGAGAACAAGAAATTGAATTGCAGCATCTGAAGAACAGATACTACTCTTGGAGATATTAAATCTTTTATTCAGTCTAAAAAAATACAATATAAATTAAGCATGAACAAAAAATTTAGGCACAAGTCCAACTCAAAAAGGGGGAAAGAATGGGGGTCGTTGGCCATTCTTGTCACTCGAGAACTAAACAATAAATTCTCTTAGCTAGTATCCTTTTTCACCATAATGCCGCATTCACCCAAAACGTATCCTAGGCCGCATTCACTGGGGGAGGTCCTACTTAGAACCCAATCGTTTAAAACATTTTTTTATTAGCGTGTAAAAAAAAAAAAAAAAAAGAGATAACAATAAAGATACAATAATTCATTTGTGTCTATATTGGGAGGGGGGGACAAAAAGTGATTAGTAAGACCTTCCCAACCCTGTCTAATTGAGAGACCGCCCGTTTCACTTGGGTTTGTCCACCGGGACAGTGTCTAAGTGGAGGTGCCCTCTATATGGGACGAAAGGGAGAAAGGAAAAATTGGTGGGTGATTGATTTCTTTCTCTCCAAGATGGGTAAAATTTAGAGTGGGGGTGGGGGATTGCAGTTAGGAGAGGGTGTTTAAAGAAAGCGATCAGATCCTGATCAGAAAAAGACCCCCCCCCCATGGCCACCTTGCAGTCGCGATTTCCAAATCACCATTCTCGACCCAGCCAGGATTGTAATGTAGACCATTTGTCCTTCCCGGTCCTACGGCGGCCTCACGTTGTCAACGACATTGGATACTACACTTTGATTTTGGTCTGAAGACCAAGAAGTTAATGAGTTGTGTGCGTTGTTGTGCTTTTTTTATTTTCTTTCTTCTTCCTTTGAAGATTGTAATGCTGGGTATGGGGCAGCCAAACCAGCTGCCAACATTGCCCCGCTTTTTTATTGAAACCAACCGAGAGCTCTTTTTAGTATCCTCGCTGTTCCCTTAAGTGCAATTGTCTGAATCTCTTTTGCACTTGGTTCACCAGGAATATTAGTTAGGTAGGACTTCAGGTTCTTCTTCATAAGTCCTTTGGCACCTATAATAACTGGTATGATTGATATCCCCTTTAGATTCCAGTTTCTTTTCATATCATACATGAGACCTTGGTATTTGGTCTGTTTCTCTCTTTCAGCTCTGTTAAGACCGCCATCATTAGGAACACTCACTTCAATCAAGGTGTTGTGTGCGTATGCTTATTAATCCGCACGCGCGTGTGTTGTGTTTCCCAATGCCCCACAGAAGTACTCGTACGAGGGAAGCTGTTGTGGGTTCTGATTTACACGTTTTATTGAAGAAAAAAACAAAAAAAAACAAAAAAAAACTGGCTTTTATGCATTCAGTGTGGATCAAAAAGGCAAATTTGATGAATTCAGAGAAATTCATCTGATTGGCTTAAAGCGTTTTTATTCAGGAGAGTGTATACACGCAGAAACAATTTTAAAGACTTCGACTAACTTCCAAAAATCCTCTTGTTTCTCTCCTCAAAGGAGTGACGTCATTGCCTATATTTCGACATCTGTACTGTATCTCTAGCGTGATTTGTTTATAGAGCTAACCCTTAACCCTTATCGCTAGCTGCACTATGTGTGTCAGAATTTGGGGGGAATTTTTGACACCCCTAACACAAAACTGCGAATAAAATATTAAAAAAAACTCGTAATTTCATATTTTTAAAATGGGTTGTTTATTTTCTTTATGGAATATACTTCAAAAATGAACTATTAAAGTTGTTTAAAAAAATAATAGAAATATTATTTTTTATTTTGGAAAAAAAAAACAGTGTTTATAAAGTGCCTGCGAGCGTTTATGCAACCATTTTGTGTACGTAATGAAATCAATTGAATTTTACGAGTTAATTTTTTTTCAATTTTTTCACTTTAAAAATCTATCAAATTTTTTCTATGTATTCAATTTTTACGATATTTTCAGGTTCAGTGTGAAATTTTATGCTCTTTCCAATAAACCGAATATAATATTCTAGACAAGCGGTTTTTACCCCCCCCCCAATTTTGAAATGTTTATTAAAATGAAAATAATTAATTTTTTCACCTCAAATTTATATATCACAAATTGAAGATAAAAGATCAATAAATAAAATAAACTAATTAAAAAAAATACAGTTATTTTCAAATTTGCCTGTAAAATCCAAAGTGTAAAACCTTTTTTTTTTAAACCACGTTGATTTTTTTTTCAAGTGAAACCTTATAATCTTGTTATATTGTTCAGAAAGTTTCGTTTAATTACGACAATTATTTCTATTTCATTCAATGTTTTTTTTTGTTTTTTAGATATTAAAAAAAAATTCACTCCATAAAGTAGAAATAAAATATATTAAATCAAAAACTCATATATTTCTTAGAGAGAAGAAAGAAAAATCGGGCAAGTCGTTTTTTTTTTTTTTTGGGGGGGGGGTTTATCGGCAAAAACTGATGTCTGAAATGTGAGCAGATTTCCATGTACGGTAACCCATCGGGACGAACTTTTTTAAATATTTTTAGTTTAATATTTTTGGTATATATAAACATTCATTTTTTTTTTAATTGAATAAAATATGCTTATAGTACAAAAAAAAAACGTGTTTGCCGTTATTATTACATTAAATGTTCGTTTATTCATATATTTATTATCGAGATTACTTTTGAAATGTATTTCGTCTAACGTGTTGTTTTTACGTTTTGGAAATAATTATGTCCCTTTGACGTATCCATATTTCATAAGTTGCTAATTAGAAGCAACACCGCTTTAAGCTAATGGCGCAAAACGAGTTATGAAAATGCAATTTTCTTGGACCCTTGCTTTAAAAAATCCTTTTATTTAATAAATACATGGAATATAAAATATAAAAATGAAGAATTGAAGCATACATTGCTTAGTTTTTTTTTGTTTTTTTTTTACTGGTAAATGATTTTTGTGGCATTTATATATATTTAATAGATTTTGGTATTAGTTAAAATTTGTTGAATTTCGTGAAATCTTTTGTGAAGAAAACCTATGAAAAAAAAATTGTATTTTTTTCAATTAAACCTTTCATTATTTAAAGATTTGGTCTTTCCTCATTTTATTCTAAAAAAAATACGGTTTGAAATTACATTTTCATAGAGAGTTTATATAATCAGATGTTTATTCAAGTTTTCAATGGCGGCTTCTGATATTCTTATAGCTGCACTGGGTTTGTTTCTGTTTGCCACCAAGCTATCATGACATGTACTCTATGTAACCCTTGCCAAAATTAATACTAGTTAATATAATCTCTAATTACTGACGTAGGGCCCCAATATAAAATACAAGTAACTAGGGTTGAAATATAAAGCTAGAAATTACTTTTGCTTCAGTAGTTTAAATATTTCCAAATTTTCTTTAAATCTGAAACGTAGCAGAGTAATTCTTTCTTTTTTATTCCCCTATTAACAACATATTAAAGCCGTATACTTATTTGATAATAAACGAAAGCGCATTTCTGGTAAATTTAATTTCATAAAATTATTTTTAAATGAGATTTCAAAATTTTTCGTTTTATTACTTCATGCTATTATATTTTTTAATTCGATAAATATTCGATTGATATTTTAATTTAAAAAAAATAGATGCGTAATTATCAAAATTCTAAAATATAATCAATAACACGTGAAAGTATGGTAATTAATATTGTAATAACTGAAAGTAAAACTTTGATAATCGCCAAGAGCGAAATGTTTCCCAAGATATTTGTTAGCTGCGTCCCCCCATTTATCGTTAATAAGATAGTTAACTAACTAAAAAAATTAACTAATTAGTTTACTCTCTCTCTCTCTCTCTCTCTCTCTCTCTCTCTCTCTCTCTCTCTCTTTCTCATATGTGATCCCACGTATAAAGATTTTAAGAATGAAAACATTACAAACGTAGGTGTGTATGTTGCTAGGTGCCCTGGCAACATTGTTAACACATTATATTTTGATTAAGATATACAACGACTTTGCAAGAAACCACAAAGGCTGTACCAAAAGTAATACATCCTAATTTTGAACTAAAAAAAAAAAAAAAAAAAAGTTGAAAAACTACGCTGGTGGGAGTGGTACGATTAAAACGAGCGACTTTTTGTTCCCCAGAATATATTCTTCTACATAGACTCCAACATTCTCAATGCACTTTTACCAGCGACGGAGTATGTGGATGTCATATCTCTGTCACTACTCTGAAATCGATGAACCCATCTCCTAAGTATGCTGACATGACAGCTTCATAAACATTCAATAGGCGCCGGTGAATATTGATCGGTTCAATTGTTTTCTGCATGGAGGAATTCAAGGATCTCTGCTTCTGACATTCGTCTATGACAGGTGTTGCTTTCTTAGAGTCTCGCACCGTCAATATCTGCAACAGAGAGATTAAATTTTCAGATCATGAATATAGAAGTTCAGTCATCATAACAATGAAATCTGATCCATTCGGGCGGAATAAATAAGATGCATTACTTATGGACACCTCTCGTACTTTTGCTCACGTTCAGATTAATACAGAAATATATAAATAATTAAATTTTTACTTCTTTCATTATGACTTCAACGTTATGAGATGACATCATAGTGGGCACGGAGTTGCTTCGTACGATAGTAAGAGTGATGTACTGGAACATCCAAGTGGCCTTTTGGGGTCGTTTTCTGCAAGTGTCTATCATCCGTCCGATATCGGGTATGGTGTACTTTTTCACTGTGAAACTATGGTGTGCTATAGTTAGCAGTGGAGAAATCGAAACAAACAAAAGGGTTTTCCTTAATATTTCAGCCGTTTTCTTTATCGTTAGGCGTTGTATTTTTGCAGTTATTCCTCTGATTCCAATTTCTGCCATTCTTTTTTCGAAGTTTTTCAGAAATGTTCCTAGTGTTCCTACTATTATCGGTACTATTTTGATTTTCTTCATCATCCAAATCCCTTTTAACTCTCTGGCTAGCTCTGTGTATTTGCTTCGTTTCTCCTTTTCTTTCATACTCACTCTGTGGTCAGCTGGGACAGCAAAGTCTAAGATTTGACAGGATTTTTCTTCCTTGTTAATTATTATGACATCTGGTCTTCTTGCTTGGATGGGTTTGTCCGCTTGTATGTCCATGTCCCAGAGGATTTTGTAGTTCTCGTTTTTGAGTGCTGTTGCGGGTTTATGCTTGTACCACTTGTCTGTATGCTCAAAATGCAGTCGTTTGCATAATTTCCAGTGCACCGCCCTCCCCACTTGGTCATGCCTGTTTTTGTATTCCTTTTGGGCCAGTTTGCTGCATTCACTTACTATATGGTTTATCGTTTCGTCTCTCTGTCCACATAGTCTGCATTTGCTGTTTTCTTGTGTTTTATCAATCTTTGCTTTGATATGGTTGGTCCTTATCGAGTTATCTTGTGCTGCATTAGAGATTCTGTTTCTCGGTTTATATGTCCTTTTTGCATCCATGTCCAGGTGTTTTCGTTATTCTCATCTTTTGTCATTCTTATGAATCTTCCGTGAAGTTGTTTCTCTTCCCATTTCTCTTTTCTCGTTTTGTCATTTGTCTCTCTGTTTTCTGTTTTGTTGTTTTTTTCAGTGTCTCTCGCTGCCATAATTGTCCTTTCGGTGTTTTGCATTATGTATTTTCCTGGTCTTTTTTTGTGTCCTTCACACAGTCTTCTATACAGATCAGTCTTCTGCCACCGTCTTTCCTTTTCACGTAGAGTCTGTCAATATCGTCCTTTGGGTGTAGTGCATTATGTATGGTCATGAGTTTCCTGGTTTTCTGGTCGAGTTGTCTCAGTTCTTCTTTTGTCCACTCTATAAACGGTCCAGAGTATCTTACTAGTGATACTGCCCATGTATTTATACCTTTTATTAGGTTTCTGCTATATAATTTCGTTTCCAGGAGTTTTCTTGTTCTCCTGAGGTATTCCTTTCCAATTTTCTCTTTCATTTCTGTTGCTCTGATGGTATCAGCTTCCAGAATTCCCAAGTATTTATAGTCGCCTTGTTCCCCTAGTGCCCTCATTTCTGTTTGGTTGGGTAGTTCCATGCCTTCTGTCATTTCCAGTTTTCCCTTTCTTATAACTAGTTGTGCGCACTTTTCCATTCCAAATTCCGTTTGGATATCTTGGCTGAAGATTCTGGTAGTGTTGATTAGTGTCTCTAGCTCCTTTTCGGTCCTTGCAAAAAGTTTCAGATCGTCCATGTAGATCAGGTGGTTCATTTTTTCCTCTGTATTGGAGAACGTGTATCCGGCTTGGCACTTTCTCAGAATACTGTTCAAGGGCATCATGGCTATGATGAACAGTAGTGGTGATAGTGAGTCTCCTTGAAAGATTCCTCTTTGTATGTTAATTTCTGTTATGTGTTGTCCATCGGCTGTCAATTCCAGTCTCCATGTTTTCATTGCATTTTCTATTAAGTTGGTGATCCCGCTTGGTATTTTATACATTTTTAGGCATTCTGGGGGATGCTGTCGTACGCTTTTTTGTAGTTGATCCATGCCATGGCTAAATTCTTTCTCCTCCTTTTTACCTCCTTTAGGATCTAACAGGTGTTCCTCTTTTTCCTTTTTGGCATCCTTTCTGCTCCTCGGGGATGAGTCCACGGTTATTCAGGGAGTGTTAGATTTGTTCCCTCAGTTGCGCTGTCAGTATCTTCCACATAGTTGGTAAGCATGTGATTGGCCTATAGTTGCTAGGGATGGTTTCTTTCTCCGTGTCCTTCTGTAGCAGTGTGGTTCTACCTTTTGTCATCCAGTCTGGTACGCTTGCTTCCTGTATACACCTTCTCAGGTTTTGGGCTAGACTTTCTTGTAAGGTTTTGAATTTTTTGAACCAATATGCATGTATCCCGTCGTGCCCTGGTGCTCTCCAGTTTGCTATTTTTCCTATGGTTTTCTCTAGGGTTTCTTTGTTGATTTCATTCACTCTTCCTTCTTCTATTTATTCTGACTCTTCTTTCATGTCTCTCAGCCATTCGGCATTTCTATTGTAATCTCGTCGCTCTTCCCATATTTTACTCCAGTAGTTTTGTTTCTGTCGGATTTGGTTGTTCTGTTTTTGTTTTTCCTCCATTCACATTTTGGTAGAATTGGCTTTCATTAGTTTCAAATGTTCTGTTTTGTTTGCATTCAGATTTATATCTATATCGTCTCAATCTCGTTTCTTTTGCTTTTATTTTTTAGTCCAGTTCTTCATGTTTCTTGTTTAGCCTCTCCCTGTCAGTTACATTTCCAATATTCCGTTTTCTCCACATTGCTTTCTTCCTGTTGATCATTTTGGCTTCTTTTTTTTTTTTTTTTTTTTTTTTTACAAAGGCATCACCACATTATCAAGGCCCAGAGGCCACTCAAGGATAAGGGTTAAAGAGTGTACAGTAGAAGTTGGTCAATATAGTAATCATTAGTAATGAAAATTTGGTAAATTTAATAACTTATATGGAACGGCTCATCAAGAACTTATTTACTTTAGACTTGAACACAACCATATTGTAGTCAGCCGGAAAGCAGGAAAACGGAAGACAATTCCACAGGCGTGCAGTTCTAAGAAAGAAGCTTTGTTCATGGAATCTACGTTTAGGTTTAGGCACAGATAAAGAGTGGGGGAAATTATTGATAGTGTTTACAGCTAGACGAGTGTTTCTTGTGAAAGTTTGGCGAGGGGGGACCATAGACTGAAGCTCAGTTGAACACTTTCCATGAAAATAACGATATATCAGAGACAAACTCGCAACATCTCTTCTGTGAGATAGAGGTTGCAAGGAGGAGAAAAGGACATCTCCTACGAGGCTACGAAGTCTATTTTGAACTCTATCGAGGCAGGACAAGTCCTTTCTAGCAGCTCCTGCCCAGATGTGGCAACAGTATTCCATCCTTGGACGTACCTGGCTCTTATATAGGTAGAGAATAGCATCAGCAGTGAGATATCTACTGGATCGATAGAAAGATCCCACCATTTTTCCAGTGGCCTTGGCAACAGATTTGATATACGTGTTCCATTTAAGATCAGGAGTAATGGTCAAGCCCAGAAGCTTGTCAAAACTTGAGGCCTCCTGAAGACGAGAGCCATTCATTTCAATTGATGACAAATGTGAATTAGAATGTTGATGATGTAAAGAGAGAAGCTTGGTTTTAGATGCATTAAAAGTAACCAGCCACTCCTTTCCCCATTGTACTACGTGCTCAAGATCAGAGGAGAGAGAATTGGAGAGAACTTGGTCGTTTACTGTCTTAGATGTGCTACCATAAATGGTAGTGTCGTCAGCATAAATGTCTACAAATGATGTAAGGATATGATTTGGAAGATCATTAATGTAGATCAGGAAAAGAGTTGGGCCCAGGATGGATCCCTGAGGGACACCGGCATTAATACTGTGAGCTTCTGATTTTTGCCCCTCAATTACTACTCTTATGAACCTATCAGAAAGAAATGATTTAATAATTGAGAAGACTTTTCCAGCTATACCATAGCTAGCGATCTTATGAAGTAAACCTTTATGCCATACCCTATCAAAGGCTTTAGATATGTCAAGAGCAATTGCCCTAGAAAGATTGCCACCGTCGAGAGATTTGCTAATCCTATGCGATATAACTGTAAGGACATCTGCTGTAGATCTAGCAGAACGGAAACCATATTGAGTGTCACTAAGAAGGTTATTTTTGTTGAGATGTTTGATTACTTCTGTATTTAACACAGATTCTAGCAACTTACTCATGAGGGTTTGTTTGTTTTTTTGTTTTGTTTTTTCGAACAAATAAATAATTTTAAATATTTTTTTGAATTGTCAAGATTCATTTTCTCCAGTAATATCGGTTTACCAAGTTTCTGGAAGTAATAAATGATACTTTTAGTTTAAGGAAATAATAAATGTTAATTTTGGTAAATTTATTTAGTTTAATTTATCGTTTCCGGAAGTAATAAATGTAAATTTTGGTAAATTTATTCTTTCCCTTTCCGGAAGCAATCGTTCGGCCAGATGTCTCCCCTAGATTTGGATAGCAAGTGCGTGGAAAAAAAATGGCGTCTCCGATTTCGGCAATAAAGTG
>NC_136524.1:45334103-45401603 GCF_053919585.1 Euprymna scolopes | reverse complement strand
ATCAAGGCCCAGGGACAACTCTGGGATAATGGTTAAAGAGTGTACGGTAGTCAATTAGACAATATAGTAATCGTTAGTAATGGAAATTTGGTGAATTTGTTAGCTTAAGTGGAATGGCTCATCAAGAACTTGTTTACGTTGGACTTGAAGACAACCATATTATAGACAGCTGGAAAGCAGGAAAACGGAAGACAGTTCCACAGGCGTGTAGTTCTAAGAAAGAAGCTTTGATCATAGAATCTACGTTTAGGTTTAGGCACAGATAAAGAGTGGGGGGAATTATTGATATTGTTTTCAGCTAGACGAGTGTTTCTTGCAAAAGTTTGGCGAGGGGGGACCATAGTTTGAAGCTCAGTTGAACACTTGCCATGTAAATGACGATAAAGCAGAGACAAACTCGCAACATTTCTTCTGTGAGATAGAGGCTGCAGGGAAGGGACATCTTCTACGAGGCTACAAAGTCTATTTTGAACTCTATCAAGGCAGGATAAGTCATTTCTAGCAGCTTCTGCCTAGATGTGGCAACAATACTCCATCCTTGGATGTACTTGGCTCTTATATAGATAGAGAATTGCATCGACGGTACAGACCTTAATAAATTTGTCTACAGAATTCCGAACATCACTGCCAAATCGACACGCCACACCATGAACAAATACCGTTGAATCGATAAACACACATTCCCAAGCAGCACCGAACAACACCGAATCGACATGCCACGATACGAAATGCAATAACGTGAGATACGTTATCAAAGCAGTGTATTTCAAAACCGCAGAATCACTTATTGGCTTGTTCTTTTCATAGCCGTTGGGCGAAACTATATCGTCACTTTGGGGTAAGATTGGTGTAGTTCATTAGTAAACTTGATTTGTAATTGAAAGGTCCCGGGTTCGCTTTTCACTGCAGGTAGACTCGACTCATACGCTTGTGCATTTCTGCGCATGCTCGGCACAATTGAGAAAAAAAAAGACGTTAATGTTGGCAAACTTTCAGAACCTCACGGCAGAGTAGGAGACACAAGAGCAGTCACGTGCGCAGCTTGAGAGATCACTCTAGATAAAACAAATTTGGCAATTGTCTGTCAGAGTTCGACAAGCACTTTAAAGGCTTTGCTTATTCAAGCTAATCGTGTGCCACCAGTATTGAATTATGACCGCATATTGGTCAAGGGAGATAACTCAGAATGACGGTGTTATTTACAGTTGTCGTCTGCCTCTTCCATTTTGTGTTTAAGTTTTCAGTTTCGTTTGGAGTCTCGAGAATAAAGCCTCTCTGTTCCTTCAAATGGTTTTGTGTGATTTATATTTATTTATTGGCGTGGTGGCAACAGTTTATTTACCCTTATCCGCTTTTCTTTTTTGGAGTGCCATTGTTAAGAAACATCATTAACAAATGTTTGGCAAACCATAAGACAACATTATGACTAGTTGCTCTCACTTCCTGCACTTTGATTCCATAAGGCTTGAACTGGACGAGCGACCAGAAGAGTTATTTCAGAGACTTGCAGCCTTCATTGACGACTCCCTACTAAACACTGACACCAATATATGGTACCATGACAGTGTTTCCACAGAAGATGAAAAAGTCGCACCTACATTAGAAAATCTGATAGTCCTCATTTGGTTGCATCTACTTCATCCAGCCCTCCTTAAATTAGTCAAGCAATAATATGGAATGGAGGTGAGATCACGCACATTGGCATCAATCAAGCCTGAGATCTCCCTAGCATTGGTTTCTGTACTTGAGGAGTTGGAAAATGAGGCATCTGTGAGCTAGACATTTACTATTCCAAACCTCAGCTGAAGAAGACTTGTCCACTGTGTAATCAGGCTAAGAAACCCAACACAAACCATTTCTTGAGTGAATGCATCTACCTTCCTGAATCAGGCCGTAGATATATGACCAAAGCTCACCAGATTCTTCACATCTTCGACGATGAGGAGCCCACTTGTCTTGAGACCTTAAACAATTTACATATAGAGGATGAAAATATGACAACCTCACAGCAAGTGAAAACTGAACCATCGTCATATTCTCAAATCATCATCCAGTATGGATCGTTGTGGACATCAGTGCCATGAGGAATATGATTCGACACTCAACAGCCAAGTGCCTGGGCGCTAAAATTACAAAATCTTCCCAGTCTGCCAGACAAGGAGACGGATCCTACCCCCTCAATGTGGTTAGAGAGACCAGGCTTAGTCTGGAGAGAGGGGACACAATGTGCTTTTTGAAGGCCTGGTTATTTAGGATCTTGATACTGAGATATTTGGCAGAGTCCCATTCATGTGCAGTAATGACCTGTCAGTGAGACCCACTAGGTTTGAGATATGGATTGGTGACACACAATTCAGGTATGGCTCTACTACATCCCCTCCCAACATGAGACTAGTCAGATGTGCTCATGTTTTAATTGCCATACCCTAACAAACCACAGTGTAGCCTGGCGAGTACTTCGAACTCTCCATGACCAATGATGAGGATGACAAGTTTGCCATTGAGCCTCATTGGGATCCAGTGGTGTAGTATCAGTTAAACTTTGGCCACTACCCATAATCACAAGGAGTGTAGGATGCAGAGTGTGTCTTGTCAACAACACCAGTAAACCGCAACAAATACATAGATCACAACACATCTGCCAAGCTATATCCACGTTTATTCCAACAATAACATCTGACATGGCCAGTTCAAGCAAACACCATGACAACACTGTAGTGATCAAATATTTTGGCTCATACTTGATTCACTCAAAACATTATCCAGCTATCCTTACTGATAGCAAGGCCTGTGTTCAGGCCTATAAAAAGCTCTGTTGAAGCTAGTTCTGAACCAGGCCCAGATTAACGTCATTCCTGTCAACTGTCTGTCATTTCCAGGCTTCCGTCCAGCATCTTGCAGGTTGAGTGAATTTACTTGCTGATTTTACCAGCCGTAATGCTCCTGAGTGCAGGCATCCAACATGTCAGGTCTGCTCCTTCTTGTGGATGCAGGAGGAGGCCGCCGTGTTTAGGACTTCTCTTGTAGATCCTCAAACCTCCCATATACCAGAAAGAAATTCAAAATGAGTGCTCAGACCTTAGATGAACATGGGCACACCTGATGCAGGGAACTCGCTTTTCAAGGCAACTTAATGGCATTAAGGATGTGAAAAGATATCTTCGGACACATTAACCTGAGATGGTCTTGAAGCTGTTTGCCGAAAGGATCCTCTTCTCTCAAAATGGGATGCAAGTATTGTACCGCAACATGTCTACATGACTTACTGATGGTGCAACATATTAAGCTAAGACACCCTACCAAACACCAGATGCAATATTGAGCCGGTATTTCTATGCCTTGAACTTGACTGAAGCCGTGAACAAAATTGTATCCTCATGTCACCAGTGTCACTCGTAGCTGTTCTTCAGTCCTGTGAAAAAAGCTGAATCCACTTGGGCTTAAGTTCGCTGCTGATATCATCAATAGGAATAGACAACTCATTTTCGTCTTATGAGAGTACGTCAGTTCTTAAACTGTTGCACTTCTTATTCCAAATGAGCAAAGGGACACATTTTGGGAGGCTATTCTAAATACCTGTTTGCTCATCAGACCCATCATTATACCTGCAGGCGTAAGGACAGACCACCCCAAGCTTCAAATTCCTCAAAAAAAAAAACAATGGGGTTTTGTTCACTCACCATATCTCAATAGAGATAGGTAACCCTAAAAAACTCAATCGTAATCCTGTTGCTGAAAAGGCCATCCAAGATGTTCAGTGAGAGCTCCTCAAGTTAGACTCAGTTGAGCCCCAAACAATACATGTTAAAGGGTCATAAAAGGGGTCAAATTTTACAAAAATGTGACCTCTGCGGTCTCTACCAAATTACTCAGACATTTTCTCCTCCAACTATTTGAAATTTTATATAAAGAGTATTCAGAGATAGGGCAAGCTTTTTAATCAGGTTGCGTCAAAAATTTGAGCTATCAATATATAAATGTATGCATGTTTGCATGTCTGCCTAAAACTTTCAACAGAGGCGACGGATTTTTTACAAGATCAGTATCGTTTGAAGCTCGACCCTTTAGACGAAAAATTGGCTAAAAACATTAATTTCTTCACCCTCAACTGGGCACTTTTCTACAGGGAAGGGTCGCTTTTTTCACGGATATTTTCGAAAGTCATCCCCTCTTTTCGATTGTCTAACCTTAATTTAAGCCTACGTCACTCCAGGTTTGACGGTGATCGTAACAGCAAAGACGTCACGTTTTTCCCCGTTCTTTTCCTCCTTCACAGTACGGGTTCGAGCCTGCCTTCTTACTACCACTTTTTTTTTTTTTGCTCAACATACACCTCCAAACACCCGGGCAATGCTGGGCTGAAATGCTAGCTATGTAATAATTTGAAAAGAAAATGTTTAGCTAATTCCTTGAGGAATATACTATATGAAAGAGGTTTGTATGTACGTGTGTATGTCCAGCAACAGAGTAAGGAGCTAGGCAGAGGAGAAAGAGGGGATTTGGGAAGAGGGGAAGTAAAACAGGGGAGGAGTAAGACAAAGAAAGATAGAAAGACTGATTGAGAGAGGTGGAGAGACAACGGTTTTAATAGAAGTATGTTACAAATTTGCCCCCGGGTAGGCCTATTAGTATTAAATACTCATTCAGTAACCCAACAAATTTCCTTAAGACGTTCATATCTTTGTCATAAGCTTTGGCTATATCCAATGTATTGTTTATGCATTCAAAACAGACTGTTATAAGATCTGTAGAAGATCGCGATTGCCTACGTCTATATTGTTTGTCATAGAAAAGTTTAGTATTTTCGATGTGTCGGACAATTCCTAAATTGATAAATAATTTTAAGAATTTAAAAAAGTGGGAAGAGAATTACGGAGCGATACTTTGGCGGGTCACTTCTTTAACTAGAGCTCTTGAAAACTGGTACCACAGAAGCAAGCTTTCTGCTGTCAGTGGAGCAAGATTTGGCGAGACATTTACCGTAGAGTTTACTTATTTTTCTACTTAATTCCTATTTTTCTTTCTATTTTTCTACATACCCAAGTCCATTCATTTCTTTCTTAGTATCCACCCTCTTTCTATTAGCTTCTATTTACATTTTTTCTTTTTTTTTCTGTCCTTCTATCTTCCTATCTACCTATCTTCATCTACTTAATTCCTTCTTTCTTTTTATCTCTCTACATGTCGTAGTCCACTTGTTTATTAATTTCTCTCTCTCTATCTCTATCTCTTAGTCTCTCTTAGTCTATTATTTTTTCTTTCTTTCCTTCTATCAGCTATTTTCTTCTTTCTCTTTACATATCTTAGTCCATTCATTTCTTCCTCTCTTCCTTTCTCTCTTAGACTACTACTTTCTACCTTTCCTTCTATCTATTTATCAATCTATACATTTCCATTTACTTAATATCTGTCTTCTTTCTATCTATCTACATATCCTTATCGATTCATTTCGCCTTTCTTATGGCTCTCGTCTTCAGGAGGCCTCAAGTTTTGACAAGCTTCTGGGATTGACCATTACTCCTGATCTTAAATGGAGCACGTACATCAAATCTGTTGCCAAGGCCACTGGAAAAATGGTGGGATCTTTCTATCGATCCGGTAGATATCTCACTGCTGATGCAATTCTCTATCTATATAAGAGCCAGGTACGTCCAAGGATGGAATACTGTTGCCACATCTGGGCAGGAGCTGCTAGAAAGGACTTGTCCTGCCTTGACAGAGTTCAAAATAGACTTCATAGCCTCGTGGAAGGTGTCCTTTTCTCTTCCTTGCAACCTCTATCTCACAGAAGAGATGTTGCGAGTTTGTCTCTGATATATCGTTATTTTCATGGAAAGTGTTCGACTGAGCTTCAGTCTATGGTCCCCCCTCGCCAAACTTTCATAAGAAACATTCGTCTAGCTGAAAACACTATCAATAATTCTCTCCACTCTTTATCTGTGCCTAAACCTAAACGTAGATTCCATGAAAAAAGCTTCTTTCTTAGAACTACACGCCTGTGGAATTGTCTTTCGTTTTCCTGCTTTCCAGCTGACTACAATATGGTTGTGTTCAAGTCTAACGTAAATAAGTTCTTGATGAGCCGTTCCATATAAGTTATCAAATTTACCGAATTTTCATTACTAATGATTACTATATTGTCCAATTTCTACTGTACACTCTTTTAACCCTCATCCTTGAGTGGCTTCTTGGCCTTGATAATGTGGTAACGCCTGTGTAAAAAAAAAAAAATTTCCTTCTCTCTTAGTCTCAGTTCATTATTTTCTTACGTTCTTTCCTTCCGTGTATCTAGATATCCTCATCTATTTAATTTCTGCTTCTCTTTCTGTCTTTCTTTTCTTTCTTTCTTTCTTTTTTCTTTCTTTCTACATATCCTAATCCATTTATTTCGCCTTTCTTTCTCTATTTCTTTCTCTCTTAGTCTCAGTTTATTACTTTCTTACGCCCTTTCCTTCCATGAATCTATCTATCTTCATCTACTTAATTCCTGCTTCTCTCTCTTTCTTTCTTTTCTTTTCTTTTCTTTCTTTCTACATATCCTAATCCATTCATTTCGCCTTTCTTTCTCTCTTAGTCTCAGTCTATTACTTTCTTACGTCTTCTCCTTCCATGTATCTATCTATCTATTTATCTACTTAATTCCTTTTCTTTCTTCCTTCCTTTCTTTCTTTCTTTCTTTGTACATATCCTACTCTAATCATTTCTATCTATTTAATGTCTCTTATTCTATTACTGTCTTTCCTTCCACCTTCCTATCTACCTAAATGTATTAGTCTTTTCACTTTTTCTTTCACTCACTCTTAGTCTTTCTCTTTCCCTTCTGTCATTCTCTATATCATTATCATTTCATTTATTGATGCCTCTCTGTTAGAAATATAATCATTGAACCTCTGCAATTCCCAGGACTAAAATCTGATCCATTCTGTCATTTTCTGAACTCCGTATTAATCTCTCATCCGTTTGCTGTTATTGGATGACATTCGCTGCTCATTGTTTTTTTTTTTTTCACGTTTATTTTTATGCCGAATTATATAACGTCAGAGTGAACGGGATGAACACAGTGCAATGCTTTCAGGTTATGTAATAATAATAATAATAATAATAATAATAATAATAATAATAATAATAATAATAATAATAATGATAATAATAATAATAATAAATAACAACAACAATAATAATAACAGCAATAATAATAATAATAATAATAATAATAATAACAACAATAACAGCAACAACAACGACAATAATAATCATACTACTACTACTACTACTACTACTACTACTACTACTACTACTAATAATAATAATAATAATAATAATAATAATAATAATAATAATAATAATAATAAACAACAGCGACAACAATAATGATAGTAATAATAATAATGACGATGTAAATAATTATACAAATGATGATATAATAATGATAATTATTGTTATTATTATTATTATTATTATTATTATTATTATTATTATTATTATTATTATTATCATTATTATTATTATTAATAATTATGATGCTGATAATAATAATAACAATAATAATAATAATAATAATAATAATAATAATAATAATAATAATAAAAATAGTAGTAATAATAATAATGATAATAATAATAATAATAATAATAATAATAGTAAATAGTAATGAATAATAATGATGATGATAATAATAACATTAGTGATAATAATTATTACAATAATAATAATAATAATAATAATAAATAATAATCATAATATTAGTAATAATAAATAATAATGATTATAATAATAGTACTAGTGATGATGATGATGATGATGATGATGCTGCTGCTGCTGCTGCTGCTGCTGCTGATGATGATGATGATGATGATGATGATGATGATGATGATGATGATGATGATGATGATGATGATGATGATGATGATGATGATGATGATGATGATGATGATGATGATGATGATGATGATGATGATGATGATGATGATACCCCACTGGTTCAAAAAGACACAGAAAAAGCGACCATCCCTAGCAGCTACAGACCTATCACCTGTTTACCTATAATGTGGAAAATACTAACTGCACAACTGAGGGAACAAGTTTATCATTCTTATCGTAATTGCAGGCTACTCCCAGAGGAATAGAAAGGATGCCAAAAAAGAAAAAGAGGAACACATGACCAAAGGATTCTGAAGGAGGTTGAAAAAAAAAAGAACTTAGCCATGGCATGGATAGACTATAAGAAAGCATATGATAGGATCCTGCAAGCACAGATAATAGAATGCCAGAGAATGTACAAAATACCAGGTAAGTTAATCAATTTGATAGAAAATGCAATGGAAACATGGAGACTACAATTGACAGTTGATAGACAATACATAACTGAAATCAAAATACAAAGAGGGATCTTCCAAGGTGATTTTTTTATCACCATTACTGTCCATGATAGCCATTATGCCTCTGAGTTATGATGCCACTGAATAATATACTAAGAAAATGCCAAACCGGATACAAGTCCACTAACACAGAAGAAAGAATGGACCATCTAATGTATATGGATGACCTGAAACTATTTGCAAAAATTAAAACCGAACTAGAAATTCTAATAAACACGACCAGAATCTTAAGCCGCCAGGACATCCGTATGGAATTTGGTATGGAAAAGTGCGCACTACTGACTATGAGAAGGGAAAATTGGAAGCAACAGAAGGTATAATACTAGCAAATCAAACGGAAATGAGGGCACTAGGCGGACATGATAGCTACAAATACTTGGGAGTTCTGGAAACAGACACCATCAATGCAATATGGAAATGAAAGAGAAAATTGGAAAAGAATACCTCAGAAGGACAAGAAAACTCCTCGAAAGTAAACTATGTAGTAAAAACCTAATTAAAGGTATGAATACATGGACAGTGTCGCTAATAAGATACTCTGGATCGTTTATTGGACGGACTAAAGAAAACTAAGGAATATCGACCAGAAGACCAGGAAACTTGTGACAATGCACTACACCCAAAGGATGATACTGACCGATTTTATGTGAAAAGGAAAGATGGAGGAAGAGGGCTGATCTGTATAAAAGACTGTGTAACACACACACACACACACACACACACACACACACACACACACACACACACACACACACACACACACACACACACACACACACACACACACACACACACACACACACACACACACACACACACACACACACACACACACACACACACACACACACACACACACACACACACACACACACACACACACAAAGAAGCAAAGAAAGACTAAGGAATCTCACCCAGAAGATCGGGAAACTCATGACAATGTACGATGCACTACACCCAAAGGATGATACTGACCGATGTGAAAATAAAAGGCAGAGGAAGAGGGCTGGTCTGTATAAAAGATTGCGTAAATAACAACAACAGAAAAGAGAATTAGAAAAATACATAATGCAAAACATCAAAAGAATAATTACTGCAGCAAGAGACACGGAGGAAACAAACAAAATAAGAAAAGAGACAAGGAGGAAAGAAAAATGAGAAGAGAAACAACTACACAAATGATTCATAAGGATTACAAAAGATGAGACTAACGAAAACACCTGAAAATGGCTACAGAAAGAAAACCTAAACAGGGAAACTGAATCACTAATAACAGCTGCACAAGGTAACGCGATTAGAACCAACCATATCAAAGCAAGGGTTGACAAGACAAGAAAACAGCAAATGCAAACTCTGTGGACAAAGAGACTAAATAATAACCCATATAATAAGTCAATGCAGCAAACTGGCTCAAAAAGGATATAAAAATGGACATGACCAAATGGGTAAGGCAGTACATTAGCAATTATGTAAACAATTGCAATTTGAACACACAGGCAAAAGGAACAAGCACAAACCAGAAGCAGTACTGGAAAATGAAAGTCACAAGATCCTATGGGACATGGATATACAAATGGATAAGCCCATCCAAGCAAGAAGACCGGATGTATAATAGTTAACAAGAAGGAAAAGTCTTGCCAGATTGTAGATTTTGCCGTTTCAGCAGTCACAAAGTGAAAAAAAATGGAAACTGAGAAGCGGAGCAAATACACTGAACTGGCCAGAGAGGTCAAAGGGATCTGGAAACTGAAGAAAGCAGAAACACCACTAATAGTAGGAGCACTAGGAACAATACTAAAAAAAACTTTGAAAAAAAAAAGAATAGGAGAGATAGGAATCAAAGGGATGGCTGAGAAGATACAATGGATTTCAATAATGAAAACTGCAAAAATATTAAGGAAAATCCTTGAATGTGGAGACTAGCACCACACATTAGCTACATGCACAATCTGGACTCAGAAACAGCTACAGATGTAAAACACAAACAAACATCACATGGAATCATAAAAACTAAAAATGTATAATTGTAACATCCCCCCTCCCTTTTGTATGTGTGAGTGTCATCATAAACTGGTACCACACCCAATAATGATGGTCAGGGAGGATGGAAACACCGAGGAAAGAAACACTAGGCAGACCTATGCTGGATGAATGCAAAGAGGGCTGAGACATTGGGGAGGCTTATTGCCATCCAAATTCCAGTGAAGACCAATGATTGCCGATAATGAGACGCAATAAAAGATATCAACGTTCTTCTTTAAATTCAAATAAACAGAAGAAAAATGTATTTATTTGCGGACTATCCTCCTTATCTTCTAGTTTTGTTTTACAACTTTTCGGGCAATTATTCCTCCGGCCTTCGTCAGGTGGTAAACCGTGACGGGATAGTCTCTTAACTGTATCCTCAGTAATTACTACCTTCCATAGTTGTTGTTGTCTCACCATGTTTTTGGCTAACTAAGCATCTGGCTGGCTTTGGGTCGGATGGAAACCGTTATCTTCAGGTGACAATGTTCACCTGGAACCGTAGAGATTCAATGTCTCTATCCACATGGTGAGACGGCAACAACTATGGAAGGCAGTAATTACTGAGGATGCAGTTAAGAGATAAAGGCCACAGGAATAGTTGGCCGAAACAATGTGAAACAACAACTATAAAGATGAGAATAATAGGCCGTAAATAAATAAATAAATAAATGAATAAATAAATAAATAAATAAATAAATAAATGAATTAATAAATAAATGAATAAATTAATTAATTAATTAATAAATAAATAAATAAATTAATAAATAAATTGATAAATAAATGAATTAATAAATAAATAAATTAATAAATAAATAAATTAATTAATTAATAAATAAATAAATTAATTAATAAATAGATAAATAAATTAATAAATAAATAAATAAATAAATAAATAAATTACCCACCTTAAAAGGATTCAAATAATTAAAATAATAATTACAAAAAAAAAAAAACATACTACTTTTCCGTTGAATTGTTGATAAAAAAATCCTTTGGAGTTGTATCAACCAGAATGATACAGTCAACGATATTAACTTGCCGAAAATAAGCATTATGGACTGTTGCATTTGCTATCCTGGGACCAAGGTAGTGGGCAAGGAATATTATAGTCTCTTGAAAAAAAAAGAAAATCCCACGTTGTCGTATTCTTCGTCTATTCTTTTTTTTTTTAATGTGAAAAAAGGTGTATATGCAGCTTGCTTTATATTATACTAGCCGGTGGGGGGTACCCGGCGTTGCCCGAGTGTTTGGAGGTGTGTGTGGTCGAGCGGGGGTGGGGGTGTTAATGAAAACCTAAGAATAAGCGAAGTAAAACAAAAACAAAAAAGAAAACAGAAAAACGAACGCGGGGGAGGGGATACCCGGGCGGTGGGGCGGGGTAATCAAAACATCGGAAAAATGGAAAAAAAAAACCCACAAAAAAACTTACGTAAGGCAAACGAACAATGTTAAATGTAAAAATCGAAAAAAACAAAAACAAAAAAGAAAACAGAAAAACGAACGTTAAAACTGCATTAAAAAATCTGAAAAATACCCCCCCCCCAAAAAAACACGTGAAAAATGGCTTAAATAAGCCTGTTTCAATATTAAGTGGGGCTGTTAATGAAAACCTAAGAATTAAGTGAAGTAAAAAAAAAAAACAGAAAAACGGACGTTAAAACTTATCTGAAAAATAAAGCGGGGGCGGGTACTCTGGGGATGGCGGTGGAGGGGGGCGGGTAATCAAAACAAAAAACACAAAAAACTAACGTAAGGCAAACGAACAATGTTAAATGTAAAAATCGGAAAAACAAAAAACAAAAAAGAAAACAGAAAAATGAACGTTAAAACTTCTTAAAAATACCCCCCCCCCCCAAAAAAAAAACACGTGAAAAATGGCTTAAATAAGCCTGTTTCAATATTAAAATTTAAAAAATCGGTTGGTACCCGGGTGTTTTTGGGTGTGTGTGGTCGATCGGAGGTTGGGGGGTGTTAATGAAAACCTAAGAATAAGCGAAGTAAAAAAAAACAAAAAAACAGAAAAACGAACGTTACGTGAAAAATGGCTTAAATAACCCTGCTTCAATATTAAAATTGAAAAAAATTGAAAAAAAAGAAGACATCTCACACCACGATTCGAACCCAAAACGTTTAGAAAATGACCCAGCGCTTTAACCAACTGACCTAACACAACGTACATGAAATTGTGTCAGTTCTTCAAATATTTAAACTAAATCAGGTTATGATGTTGTCTGACGCATGCGTAGAACCGATCTCGTCATGAGTGAACGGTTTTTGTTGAGACCCCCCCCCTTGTAGAAAAGTGTTGATTTCAGGGTGAAAAATTAACGTTTTTGGCCAATTTTTCGATATTTGTCGGGCGAAGGATGGGACTTTCATATGAGACCAAGTTTGTCAATTTTTGTTCAGTCTGTCGAAAGTTTTTAGCAGACACACAAACATACACACATACATACATACATACATACATACATACATACATTATCGCTTTTATATATATAGATTGCCAAAATGAGGAATTGCCCGGGTGTTTAGAGGTGTGTGTGCTCGGGCGGGGGGGTAATCAAAACATAAGAATAAGCGAAGTAAGTATTTTTAAATATTAAATATTAAAATGTTAAAACTTAAAAAAATCTGAAAAAACACCCCAAAAAACTAACGTAAGGCAAACGAACGGTGTTAAATGTAAAAATCAGAAAAAAAAAAAAAAAAAAGAAAACGCGAATGTGATGGAAAAAGAAAACAGAAAAACGAGCGTTAACAAAAAAAAAAAAAACATGTGAAAAATGACTTCCGGGTGTTTAGACGTTTGTATGCTCGGGCGGGGAAGGGGGTAATCAAAACATAAGAATAAGCGAAGTAAATATTTTTAAATATTTTTATATAAAAAAATCGAAAAACTAAAAAAAAAAAAACTAACGTAAGGCAAACGAACGATGTTAAATGTAAAAATCGGAAAAACAAAAACAAAAGAAAACGTGAATGTGATGGACACCCCCCCAGAAAAACGAACGTTAAAACTTCTTTTAAAAAGCTGAAAAATAAAAACCAAAACAACATAGAACGTGAAAAATTGCTTAAATAACCCTGCTTCAATATTAAAATTTAAAAAATCGAAAAAAAGACATCTCACACCACGATTCGAACCCAAAACGTTTAGATAATGAACCAGCGTTCTAACCAACTGACCTAACACGACGTACAGGAAATTCTGTCGCTTTTTCAAATATTTAAAGTAAATCAGGTTATGACGTCGTATGACGCATGCGTAGAACTAAATTCGTCATGAGAGGACGGTATTTGCTGACTTCCTGACGAAAAGTGCTGATTTCAGGGTTAAAAAATGAACGCTTTTGGCCAATTTTTCGATATTTGTCGGGCGAAGGGTGGGGCTTTCATATGAGACCAAATTTGTGAATTTTTGTTCTGTGTGTCGAAAGTTTTTAGCAGACATACAAACACACATACATACATACATTTTCGCTTTTATATATATAGATAGAAGATTGCCAAAATGAGGAATCTCTAGTCTATACAACTTCAAATTTTTCAGGTCAAAGAAACAAACTAAAAGCAGAAAGAAAAGGTCTGTCAGCGTTGCAATTTTATTACGTTTCGCTTTTTTCTCCCCTTTCGTCTTCCTCCTCCTTCTCCTCTTCTTCTTCTTTATAGGGAACCTTTGTACACAAAATATCGTTTTACACACACACACACACACACACACACACACACACACACACACACACACACACACACACACACACACACACACACACACACAGTTACGCGCGTGCGCGCACACACACACACACACACACACACACACACACACACACACACACACACACACACACACACACACACACACACACACACACACACAAAAGAAACGTTTTTTATGCTGACACTGGAACGCCGACAGCGCCTAAATTTGTGTTAATCTTGTTTTCGTCTTATTTTTTTTTGTGTCGGACAGGATCCAGGTTCGAATGCCAGTGTGTCTCTACAGTGAGCACACACCAACCATGGGTGCTTATTGCTGTGTCCTTTCACACCGTTATCACACAAAGACATGCGAGGCAAAAAGAGCTAGGTGAAGATATGGAAGGAATTAGAAGGATAGGGGTGGAAAAAAAAAGAGAGAAAAAAAAAGGAAGTTTACTGATAATCAGACAGTGAGAATTACCAGGGTGTAAAAGGTTGTTTCTGATTTTTTGAGATAGGGATTAATTATTCATATCATTTGGATTTTTTTTTTTTTTTACATAGGCATCACCACTTATCAAGGCCAAAAGCTACTCAAGGATAAGGGTTAAAGAGAGTGTTCAGTAGAAACTGGACAATATAGTAATCGTTAGTAATGGAAATTCGATAAATTTGTTAACTTATATGGAACGGCTCATCAAAAACTACTGTTCTCATCTTGAGTTCACAAGGGCCCGTGGTGTAGTGGATAAAGCAATTGGTACATTGAGGTGTGAAGTTATACTCTTCCAGAGGTTCATGGTTTAATTGTCAATACAGGTGACACTCAAAAATACAATTGCAAATTATCATCGCTAATGAAACAAGAACGTTATTCTCTCATTTAATCCATAAGGCATTAAATGAATGGTTCGACTCGAAATTCCATGCAGATTCCAGAGCTCAACAGAAAGATTCCCGAGTTTGACAAGATACACCTGAAGAAGCTCGGAGGTTATCTTGGCCGAAATGTTGCGAAAAGATGAGAACAGTTGTCCAAAGAATTTAAATAATATGAAAGATTCCCGAGTTTGACACCTGAAGAAGATTGGAGGCTACATTGGTCAAAGCAATGTGATAAAAATAACACTCAAGATGAGGACAAATAACTCCAAATAATTCAAATAATGCAGGTTAAAAGCTTCTATTCCAACTATCATTATTAGTCATGAAGTGATCTCCTTTGATCTTTGCTGCAAATTTCGCTTTTTGCGATCAGAGTCACAAGTTTCCTGGCTCCCCTCTTTAGCTAAAAACACTCAGCAACGTACATAATTTAGTTTGGGGTATCCAGTATTGCAGTTAAACACAACCGAAAATCAAGTAAGAAATTTAATTTTGGATCTTGGAATGTTTGTACCGTCCAAGATAATAATCGCACACTTGAACACAAAATAGCTTTAGCTTTTCGCAACATTAGTATTGTAGCACTTAACAGAATGCGCTTTGCTGGAATCTCTCTGCTGAAGGAAGAAAAATGTGATTATGTTTTCTTCACAAGTAGTAAAACTGCAGATGCACCACATCTCTCTGATGCAAGTTTTGGGATGAGATCAGATTTAGTTCAGTCATCGAAATCTCTGCCAAAGAATCTATTGAACCCTATCAATACATTGACTCGTGTCACAACTAGTAATGAGGCGATTCCAATATTTTTCCTGATTTCAATACAATTACTGATTTCTGTATAAAAGTGTTATTTTGTCCCGATTACCGTAAAAAAAAAATCTTAAATGTGCCCATATGTTCTCAAACACACTAGTGAGAGGGTGATCTAGAGATTTTATTCCTGCTAGAAGTTTAAATCAGTAAATATTTATTATTTTATTATTACTGCAAGCAGTGAAAGATGTTTCTTAAACCAAAATCAAATAAAAAAAAATTTAAGGAATCGGTTTTGGCATCGGAAAATAGGCTAAAATTTTTTCAGTTCCGATACCGATTCCGATACCCCAAAAAACTCTGATTTTTCCGATTTCCGATTATGATTAATCGTCTCAACATGCGGGCGGTTCAAAAACCACACTTATTTTCATAGAATCTGCCTTCAGTTTTAGGAATAGATAGAAAGTACGGGAACATGATGACCGTTACTGTATTTTGACAAAGTTTTGTTATGAATGTTTGCCAGGGAGAGACATATATTTAAGCTCAGCCGAGCACTTTCCATTAAAATCACAACTGAGAAATCCATCAATTTATCCATCCTATCTATCACTCGAGGGGCCAATCGCATACCAGAAAAATGAAAACAGAAAGAGAACATGTGCACCAACAATGAACATGTCAGCAAAAGAGAAAGATGACCTCTATCCACATCAATATAATTGGTAGCTTCTTCTGATGAATTTGAATGCTAGAGATGGTATTGATTTTCAATCTTAGGGGGGTTACAGCTCATAAAGGGTTAGTAGAATGAAAGATAATAGTGTCTGTCTGCTCTCGCTCTGCAGAGAGTTTGATCTTAGTATCATCAGCTCATTATTTCAATGCTGGAAAAATGGTGGTATCTTTCTATCGATCCGGTAGATATCTCACTGCTGATGCAATTCTCTATCTATATAAGAGCCAGGTACGTCCAAGGATGGAATACTGTTGCCACATCTGGGCAGGAGCTGCTAGAAAGGGCTTGTCCTGCATTGATAGAGTTCAAAATAGATTTCGTAGCCTCGTAGGAGATGTCCTTTTCTCTTCCCTGCAACCTCTATCTCACAGAAGAGATGTTGCGAGTTTGTCTCTGATGTATCGTTATTTTCATGGAAAGTGTTCGACTGAGCTTCAGTCTATGGTCCCCCCTCGCCAAACTTTCACAAGAAACATTCTTCTAGCTGAAAACACTATCAATAATTCCCCCCACTCTTTATTTGTACCTAAACCTAAACGTAGATTCCATGCACAAAGCTTCTTTCTTAGAACTGCACGCCTGTGGAATTGTCTTCCGTTTTCCTGCTTTCCAGCTGTCTATAATATGGTTGTCTTCAAGTCCAACGTGAACAAGTTTCTGATGAGCCGTTCCACTTAAGTTAACAAATTTACCGAACTTCCATTACTTTTGATTACTACATGCCTGTGTAAAAAAAAAAAAAAGAAGATAAATTGTCGTCAAATAATGTGGCTGAATCCTCGTCCAAATCACATGATTGACTATGCCATCATAAAGTGTTTCATAACCCTAACCCTAACGCTCCTTTCTCTTAGACCATGTCTTGCTACACAGTGAGACATCTCTTTATGTACAGATGTCACCTGTTCCGAAGCATATTGATGTCTTGCCCCTGAAGTGTACAAAATCGCATCCGACAAACTTGCCACAGTTACATTTTTATGAACTATTTGTCCAAACTAATATTCCTATGCTGATTGACTAATTTATTATCCAATGAAAACACTTTGCATGAGATGTATTTCCATTCGACTATTTATACAATTTGTTTTTCCCCGCTTCTAAGACTATTGGATTTAATATGTCAACCCACCCAAGTAGACGAAGCACAACCCGTCCAACTCACAGCAACATGGAACACTTTTATAATATTGGACGGACACACACACGCACGCACGCACGCACGCACGCACGCACGCACGCACGCACGCACGCACACACACACACACACACACACACACACACACACACACTCGTTGAGCGAAAGTTGCAGATTAAGTTGATAAAATATGTTAAAATGAACTTTGACCTTAATTTTATTCTACAGATTTCATCATCCACGTTCCTTTTGTCAGGCGGAATCTCCATGGACAGAGCTGCTTTACAAGGACTTTCGACTGTAGTGATAGGAACCCTTTCGTAACATTGGATATAAAGTGTGCCCCATCCAACTCATAGTGATACGAAATCCTGTCATAACATTGGCCATAAATTGTGCCCCGTCAAACTCATTTTGATATGGAACTCTGCCATAACGTTGGACATAAAGTGTGTCTCGTCCACCTCATAGTGACATGGAACCCTGTCATAACATCGGACATAAACCATCTGTCTTTTGTTCAACGAGCAAAGACACAGGAGACACAATTCCATGGGACTGTTTCCCTGCTGACTATGGAATGTTCTTCAAAATTGTCTGATTTACTTCCTGCATCCTTTGTTCCACTCGTTTGACTCGTTGGTCCAGTGGTTTTCATCAATTCGCTGTTTTCATACCTCATTGTAATACGGTTTCCTAGTCCAGTGACTTCTTTCCAATTACTGCAAGCTTATGGATTCCACAATAAGCAGAAAGAGAGAGTTCTACATTGCGGAACTCTCTCTTTCTGCTTATTGTTTTCTTCCTACTTTTGGCCTTGGACTTTTCAAGACTAACGTCAAGTGGCATCTACTGTCTTTGGAATAATAAGCTTTCGTTCTTGTTAGCTGCATACGTCAAGTGGCTTCATGTTTTGTCTGGAGCAATTTCCATAAAAAAAAAATCCAATGTAAACAAAACTCTATCATGGACCATTCCAAGAGTAATCAAATGCAGTTCATGCCATTTACCAATGTTAGTTTTATCAAACGAGCTGAAACAAAGGAAACAGAGAATAGATCAGACAATTCGAAACAACACATGCAATAATAATATTTGTAGAAAAGACTGAGACTAGCAAATAAAATAAATCAGTAGCAATCTACCCTTTTGTGTCACTACTTGTATTCTTCCTGCCACTAAATAGTGGTTATGGAAACAGTTTCTGGTAATTCATTACTTCGGTACTTTCTATAAACGTGTGACGACTACAATCACAAAGTGATTCTGACGAATGCTAAAAAAGCAAATAGCTCGAATAGCTTACCCTTTTTCTTTCTCCACTTTGGATGCCTTCTCTTTGTTGCTCTCAAAAGCAAGTAAGTTCTCACAGTAGCGTGTATACTGAAAGTTTTTTCAACCAATTGAGGTTGAGAGTCCAATTCAACTTTAACTTATGTTACTTTGTGATATATCCCTGGAGAAATGATGGCCAACACACAGGGTAAGTATAACAGATTTATTGTACAAAAGAAAAAAGTACAAACTAATGGTATTTTATATGCTATAATATCGAGATTTACTTACTCTCTGTTGGTTGCTGCTTGTTACCGTCTTATAAACTGAGTAACCCATTCTTAGAGAGTGTCAGAATCTCCCACTATATCAGTTTACAACAACTGAATTTTACCAGTTACCTTATCCACTATGCCACGATGCACCTAAAGAAGATTGGAGATTACACCAACTGAAACGTTGTGAAAATAACACTCTGAAGAATCCAAATAATATGAATTATCAATCATTATCTAAAAAGATACACCTGAAGAAGGTCGGAGGTTACATCGACCAAAACGTTGTGAAAATAACACTCAAGATGAGAACAGTAGTCTGAAGAATCCAAATAATACGAATTATCAATCATTATCTCAAAAGATACACCTGAAGAAGGTCGGAGGTTACATAGACCAAAACGTTGTGAAAATCACACTCAAGATGAGAACAGTAGTCTGAAGAATCCAAATAATACGAATTATCAATCATTATCTCAAAAGATACACCTGAAGAAGGTCGGAGGTTACATCGACCAAAACGTTGTGAAAAAAACACTCAAGATGAGAACAGTAGTCTGAAGAATCCAAATAAAACGAATTATCAATCATTATCTCAAAAGATACACCTGAAGAAGGTCGGAGGTTACATCGACCAAAACGTTGTGAAAAAAACACTCAAGATGAGAACAGTAGTCTGAAGAATCCAAATAATACGAATTATCAATCATTATCTCAAAAGATACACCTGAAGAAGGTCGGAGGTTACATCGACCAAAACGTTGTGAAAAAAACACTCAAGATGAGAACAGTAGTCCGAAGAATCCAGACAATACAAATAACCAATCCTCATCTAAAAAAATTTACAAACATAAAAATAAAATGGTTTACCATGTTCAAGGCTCCGTTTTTATTAACAGATACAATTCCTTTCTGAAGATTACGCCACTTACTCTTGATCCTCTCCCTGTAATGCTGAGTATTTAGCGAGGGAATGTCGACTACCATTTTTTGAGTTTTTGGCATGATTTGTCTGAGGATTGAACGCTGATCTCCCGGGTCATGGTACCAAATGGGGCCGTGTTAACAAACAAAGCATCACCATCCTCCCAAATATTCTCTCCTTGGTCGCGTTTTAAATTACTTTAAAGGACATGACCATTTTGTAAACAATTTCTTTTTTTTATTTTTCAAATTCTTTGATAGCGTGTGGACATTTTGTAATTGCGATCATGTTGGGAATGTGACATTGTTTAAAATTCACAGAATGAAATTATCATCGAATTTAATGGTGATATAGAAATACACATTGTGATGTGTGGTAACGAGGTTTGAGAAGAGCGGTGGTAGGTGGGGTGGGGTCTTTTTGGTCTGCAGGCTCACACGGAAATACAAAGAGATTGGCGCATTAGCAGTAATTTAAATAGCAAAAACTTTTCTCACAAACCGTAATGTCTGCTGCATAAAATAATAATAAAAAAAATATCTATTATCGATTGATATGCTGGCTTAAATGAAAGCAATCATGCTTTCTTTCCAGATAACAAACACTGTCCATGTAAGCCACAAACACTGTCCATGTAAGCCGTTCTTTTTCATGTGTGCACTAACATTTATTATGCATGATAGTTAAGAGGACAGCAGACTAGGATAAGCACTGCAATCTGGCCTTCAAAAAATACCTGAGCAGCTCTCTCGACATTCCCTCATAGTCGTACCTTATGAGAAATTTCAGATTTTTCAGAAAGAAGGTAATGCCTGGGAGGATGGACCTGCTAGGACTGAACTGAACCATTCCTTCTCACATTCATGCACATTAACATTTATTATGCACGATAGCTCATCATCATAGCGTTTGGCTTCATCTTGAGATCCACCATCGAGCAGTGTCCAAGGCATCCCTCAGGTTTGCATTGGTTACATTAGGTGTGGAATTTGATTCATTTTCAAGGTATCTATCGTGACCAAGTTTTGTTTTGTTTTGCTGTTGTGGTGGATAAACCCGGGGGATCTTTCTGTCGAATCCAAGTAAAGTTTAAAAAGAAAATATTAATTAGATTATTCAGACTGCTATTCTCATTTTTGGAATTTTTGAGATGACGATTAATTATTCATATTATTTGGATTCAACAGAAAGATTCCCGAGTTATCGACCACAACAGCGAACGAAACTTGGCCGTGATAGATCGTGTCAAACCAGCCTTCCTTAAAAACTGATCAGATTCTGCACCTAATTCAACCAATTTTTCTGATTCAGAACTTGAATCTGAATCTGCTTCTTCACCGGAACCTGTTCCTGTCATGACTCGTAGTGGTCGTGTAGATTGGTCTTGCAAATATGCCGACTTTGATACTTCCTGATTTTTCATCTTTTCTTGGTGAAAAGCTTCTGGTATGCATGCCTAATTTTTCGCCTTTGTTCGCCCCCTTTTTTTTTTTTTAGCCTCCGACTATATGGAGGGAGAGTATTGTAGGAAACAGATTTGTGAAATTTTTATATCAGCAGAAGCTCATACACACAGACACAATCTGTTAGCAACTTTCAGTTTAATAATAGCCATATGGTGAGTTGTCGCCCTTAGTTATTTGCATAGTTGTTGCCAATACTTATGTGGTGCAACTAACTTTCGTTTGCCCGACAGATTAAAAAAAAAAAATTATTTGAATTTTAATCGTATTATTTCACATTCAGTTTTTTTTAATTATAAAAAGAACTAGATTTGATTTGTTTGTGTCAAAATATATATAAAAAAATGAGAATTTTATTAAAAATTTGTAATAATGTGAAATACAAACTGTTTACGCCTTCATTATTGAAAATTAAAATTAATTGATTTATCTTTTGCAGATTTATTCAAAAACATCAAATTGAGCTTAAAAAATAGACTGCTTCGTTGGTAAGAATTTTTTAATAACAGGTAATTATCCGAATTTGTCGAATATTTTATGTTTATTATTTCTTTAATAAATAACATTGACATAAACAGTGTTATTCATATTATTGTACTTCAAATAGAATACAATATTTTACTAATTTAAAGGTCAACAAGTTGTAATTGTATGAGCCGAGGGAATTAACAATTAAATTAGTTTTGATATCTGAACATTTACATTTCATTCATAAGAAAAATGTTTTGTTTTTGCGCTATTTTCGCTCTCTGTTCAATAAAAAAAATAATAATATAATAGTAATTAAAATGTAATAACTAGGCTGGTGACAACAGCATATTCATTTCGTTGTTTTGACTCTTGAGTATATATCTATATATATATATAATATCTTATATGTTTTTATATAGACGGATGTGGTTCTCGGTTGATTAACTGTGTCTTACTGTGTCGGATATATATACATATTATTTTTATTTTACATAGGCACCACTACTTATAAACGCCCAGAGGCCACTCGAGGATAAGGGTTAAAGAGTGTACAGTAATCAATTGGACAATATAGTAATTGTTAGTGATGGAAATTCGGTAAAATTGTTAACTTAAGTGGAACGGCTTATCAAGAACTTGTTTACGTTGGACTTGAAGACAACCATATTGTAGTTAGCTGGAACGCAGGCAAATAGAAGACAGTTCCACAGGTATGCGGGAGAGTCAAAACAATGAAAAGAATATTCTGTTGTCACAGCCCTAGTAATGACCATTGTTTTTAAATCTTATTTATCTTCTCATCTTGATAGAAAGATTTCCAAGTTTGGTAAGGCACACCTGATGAAGCTACATCGACGGATCGTTGTGAAAATAACACCCCAGATAAGAACAGTAGTCGGAAGAATCCAAATAATGCAGACTGTCTGGGTTTAGCAGAGTTCCTATATTTCAAATTGATTGAGCCTCTGCTTCTTTTCATATATAAAAGATGAAACCAGAATCCAGATAGCATGTACTGTTCTTATCTTGGATATTATTTTTACAATGTAACTTCCAAGTCAGATATTTTGTGGAGCGGAAGCATGATCTAACCATTTTTCCAGCAGCCTTACCAGTAGACTCCATTCTAAATCTGAAGTGAACTACAATGCACAGCTTTCTTTCTTTGAACCGACTGGTATCATTCAAACACCTATCCTTACATCCTTGGTATCATTCAAACTCCTATCCTTACATCATCAACGCTCTGATCCCCAGCTGGCATCAATTGTGATGGATGGCTCTCGTCTGGGTGAGGCTCCGTGTTTTGACAAGCTTCTGGGTTTGACCTTTACTCCTGATCTGAAATGGAACACGTACATCAAGTCTGTTGCCAAGGTCGCTGGAAAGATGGTGGGATCCTTCTACCGCTCCAGAAGATATCTCACTACTGATGCAATTCTCTATCTATATAAAAGCCAAGTACGTCCAAGGATGGAATACTGTTGCCATATCTGGGCAGGAGCTGCTAAAAACAGCCTATCCTGCCTTGACAGAGTACAAAATAGACTTCGTGGCTTAGTGGGGGATGCCCTTTTCTCTACCCTGCAACCTCTCTCCCACAGAAGAGACGTTGCGCGTCTGTCCTTGTTTTATCGTTATTTCCATGGCAGATGCTCATCTGAACTCCAATCTCTGGTCCCCCCTCGCCAATCTTTCACGAAAAACACCTGTCTAGCTGAATCCACTGTGAAAAATTTCCCCCACTCTATATCTGTGCCTAAATCAAATCGTGGATTCCATGAACAAAGCTTCTTTCTTAGAACTGCACGCCTGTGGAACTCTGTTCCGTCTGCCTGCTTCCCTCTGGACAACAACTTGGATGTCTTCAAGTCCAATGTTAACAAATTCCTAATGAACCGCCCCCTTAAGTAAGCACTTCAGCAAATCTCCTCACTAACTTAATGTACTTGCAATAACCCTTATCCCTGAGTGGCTTCTGGGCCTTGATAAGTGGTGATCACTGTGTAAAAAAAAAACAAAAAAAAAACACGGTAGTGTTGGAATATATGGTTAAATGTTAGTTTTACTCAATGAAGACTGCTTTAAAGCTTCACTGCTCACGCATTTCAAACACTTTTTACAGTTCATAGGTCACCTTTTCAGCTATATTTTGAAATAAAAAATGTTCAATTTTCTTTCAAGTTATAAATAAAATTACTGGTGTTCAAAAGTTCTCAGAATTAGTAAGGAACGTGAGAGACGATTCTTTCTGATTAGTTGTTGGTTATCACAGAAACTTTTTCATTGTCGACACCGTCGTAAACCATAGTGGGGAATGTCGCTCGCATGTCATCTTATTTGGGTTACATAGAAAGTTAACAAAAGTGATGCTTTTTGCCATGCCAAAGCTGATAATATTGCGCTTGTGACGTCACCTGTTACTTTTGTCTCTCTCTTTTTTTGTCCCTTCTTTCTGTTTATTTGCTTAATTACGTCTTTTATTTGATTCTTTTATTTAGTCAATTTAAGAAGTTGGTAATAATGTTTTTATGGATTGTTGACAATGCGTATGATACTGAACACACACACACAAAAAAAGAAATATAATTTCAAAGCAAAGCCTGGAAAAATCATGCATTACATAGAAAAATGCCAACATGAAAAGAATATGGTTAAGATTAAACTGAGAAAAGTAAAAGGACTAGTTGTTAAAACTGGAAAAGAAAAAGACGAAATATTCTAGTAAAAAATATAATAAATTCATTGCTTAAAATATTGCAGCTTTAAGAATTTATATATAATGTTAAATTGATTTTTTTTAAATTCTTAATGCTGCAATATTTTAAGTTATAAATTTATTATATTTTTTACTAGAATATCTTTTTTTTTATTTTTCAGTTTTAGCAACTAGTCCATTACTTTTCTAAGCTTAATCTTAACCATATTACTTTTCATGCTCGCATTTTTCTATGTAATTATGTATTATTTTTATTTATTTATTTATTTTGAATCTTATGAGACGAGGCTTCATAATTGGTGCATTCGTTCTTTTGTGGACTGTTATCCTCATCCTCATCTTTTGTGAACTGTTATCCTCATCCTCATCTTTTGTGGGCTGTTATCTTCATCCTCATGTTTTCTGGACTGTTATCCTCATCCTTATCTTTTGTGGGCTGTTATCTTCATCCTTATCTTTTGTGGGCTGTTATCTTCATCCTCATCTTTTGTGGGCTGTTACACTCATCCTAATCTTTTGTGGACTGTTATCCTCATCCTCATCTTTTGTGGACTGTTATCACCATCCTCATGTTTTCTGTACTGTTATTTTCATCCTCATGTTTTCTGGACTGTTATCTTCATCCTCATCTTTTGTGAACTGTTATCCTCATCCTCATCTTTTGTGAACTGTTACACTCATCCTCATCTTTTGTGGACTGTTATCCTCATCTTTTGTGGACTGTTATCCTCATCCTCATCTTTTGTGGACTGTTATCCTTATCCTCATCTTTTGTGGACTGTTATCCTCATCTTCATCTTTTGTGGACTGTTACACTCATCCTCATCTTTTGTGGACTGTTATCCCCATCCTCATCTTTTGTGGACTGTTATCCTCATCTTTTGTGACTGTTATCCTCATCCTCATCTTTTGTGAACTGTTATCCTCATCTTTTGTGACTGTTATCCCCATCCTCATCTTTTGTGGACTGTTATCCTCATCCTAATCTTTTGTGGGCTGTTACACTCATCCTCATCTTTTGTGGACTGTCATCCTCATCCTCATCTTTTGTGGACTGTTATCCTAATCCTTATCTTTTGTGGACTGTTATCTTCATCCTCATCTTTTCTGGACTGTTATCCTCATCCTCATCTTTTGTGGATTGTTATCTTCATCCTCATCTTTTGTGGACTGTTATCTTAATCCTTATCTTTTGTGGGCTGTTATCCTCATCCCCATCTTTTGTGGACTTATCTTCATCCTTATCTTTTGTGGACTGCTATCCTCATCCTCATCTTTTGTGGACTGTTACACTCATCCTTATCTTTTGTGGACGGTTATCTTCATCCTCATCTTTTGTGGACTGTTATCCTCATCCTTATCTATTGTGGACTGTTACACCCATCCTCATCTTTTGTGGACTGTTATCCTCATCCTCATCTTTTGTGGGCTGTTATCTTCATCCTTATCTTTTGTGGACTGCTATCCTCATCCTCATCTTTTGTGGACTGTTATCCTCATCCTCATCTTTTGTGGACTGTTACACTCATCGTCATCTTTTGTGGACTGCTATCCTCATCCTCATCTTTTGTGGACTGTTATCCTCATCTTTTGTGAACTTATCCTCATCCTCATCTTTTGTGGACTGTTATCCTCATCCTCATCTTTTGTGGACTGTTATCTTCATCCTTATCTTTTGTGGACTGTTATCTTCATCCTTATCTTTTGTGGACTGTTATCTTCATCCTTATCTTTTGTGGACTGTTATCTTCATCCTCATCTTTTGTGGACTGCTATCCTCATCCTCATCTTTTGTGGACTGTTATCCTCATCCTCATCTTTTGTGGACTGTTATTTTCATCCTCATCTTTTGTGGACTGTTATCTTCATCCTCATCTTTTGTGGACTGCTATCCTCACCCTTATCTTTTGTGGACTGTTATTCTCATCCTCATCTTTTGTGGACTGTTATCCTCATCCTCATCTTTTGTGGACTGTTATCCTCATCCTCATCTTTTGTGGACTGTTATCCTCATCCTCATCTTTTGTGGACTGTTATCTTCATCCTTATCTTTTGTGGACTGTTATCTTCATCCTCATCTTTTGTGGACTGCTATCCTCATCCTTATCTTTTGTGGACTGTTATCCTCATCTTTTGTGGACTGTTATCTTCATCCTCATCTTTTGTGGATTGTTATCCTCATCCTCATCTTTTGTGGACTGTCATCCTCATCCTCATAGTTGCTGTTGTTTCACAACGTTTCCAGGTTAGCATTGTCTGAAAATAGAGGTTTCAATCCTCCCAAAGCAGACTAGAGGGTCAGTTGGCCAAAACGTGGTGCAACAGTAATGACAGTAATGACTTTGTGCTATATTTTTGCATTTGGTAGCAAGAATTGGAAAAAACTGGCGAAATATGTTAGGATGAGTTTATTTATTTAGTTTTTTTTTAATTACATTTTCACCCCAAACAAGGCACATTGCCACTTTGGTGTAGGGGGCTACTATCAGGGGCAACAACTACTGGGATACTATGTTGGGATTTGGGCAGCAAGATATCGGTTCATGTTACACTTGAACTTTTGCATGTCAGTACAGTTGGGTAAACAGGGACCTGGAATAGAATTCCAGAGTCTAGCGGTTCTGGGGAAGAAACTACCGGAGTAGAAAGATTTACAAGGTAGGCACTTCTGCATTTTAATAATATGAAGCGTCCGAGATGGATTATCGACCCCTGTTCTTTGAATGAGAACTGCCCTCTACCGGCCGTTCTGTGAACCTCAAATATAAACAAGTGTCTCCGAGAATGCAAAAAATCTATAAAAACAACAACAAAAAAAACAATAAGAAAATATATGATAATCAAAACATTTATTGTATAAAAATGTATCAAAATATAATTTTAAAGTTTTAATATTTGTTTTCATGGGTGATTTATAACTGGAAATAAAAATAAATACGTAAAAACATGAGACATCTATAGATAGTTTTTAGAATTATTTGTTTTTTTTGTTGTTTTTTTTGTTATTTTTTTTACAGTATAAAAATGTATCAAAATATAATTTTAATTTGTCAATGTAGCAAAATATAATTTAAAAAACTTGAAACATTTATAGCAGTTTAAAAATACTTTTGTTTTTGTACAGTAGATCCCTCCAACACACGCCACAATTTTAACCCCCTCTATCCACACGATGTAATTGGAATTTAATTTAATATTATATCCTCACTTTTTTACTATTTAAAAGAAAAAGCTTCAAATAAACTGCTATTTTTTTTTTACAGTATGCAAAAATAATGAAAATGCGAGACAAAAATCGTGTTTACATTATCGACGCTTGAAAACAACGTTTCTATGTAGTGATGTTTTTTTTAAACCGTAGACATACCCATATTTTAAAAATCTAGCAAAAATCAAATATTTGTCATATTTTCCTGAAATTTTCGATATTCATTATTAAATAAACTTACATAATAAAAGTAGGTTTCGTTAAATATATTAGAGGAAATATATTTTTAGGGGTTCTACCCACCCTCCCTATATTTCATGGTCCGAAAACTAAACAAAATAAATGTTGGTCGATAAAAATTTCAACATTTTTTAAAGCTGAAAAGATCAAATTATTAAAAAAAAAAAAATATATATATATATATATATATATATATATATATATATATATATATATATATATATATATATATGTATATATATATATATACAAATTACTATTTTTATATATATATATGTATATATATATATATATATAATTATTTTTTTTTACTATAATAATTAAATACCTATATATATATATATATATATATATATATATATATATATATATATATATATATATATGCATAAAATCCTGTTATTTATTTTACTTACCTTAAAGTTATAAATAAAATTGGACGTTAAATCAATATTATTGTTTTAAAAAATACTTTTTCTTGATAATTTTTTTCGGTAAAATAATTATTTGAATTACAACAACAAAGAAAAACAAAACAGAATTCTAAAAAATAATTAGTTTTAAAAAGCTTTAAATGATATTAAATTCAAATATTACGCGATATGAAGTTTAAATGGATTTTTTAATAACCAGTTTGCAATAATAAAAAATATGTTCATATAAGAGAACATAAGACTATTGAGATAATAAAAACTGCAAATCCAAAATCGGCCTAAAAAAATTCGTTTTGGTTTTATTATTTAAATTGATAGAGGTTGATCCTTATGTTTAGCGTTTTTTTTTTTTCAAAAATATACGGAGGTCTGTAAGCGACATTATCTTTAGATACATAAGTGTCAAGAAGACGTTAAAATTAATTTTATTTTATTAACTACTAGTCTGTGTAGTTCGCTAATAAAAATCTATTTGTTTTACAAAAAGTAAGTCTTATATTGATTTTTATTCATAAAAAAAAAGAAGTTTTTTCCATTAACAATTATAACGCGAATGCACATCCATAAAAATTGACACGAACGCATGAAATGATGACGTCACTATTATTGTGTAAGAAATGGTGGAGGCCAATCAAATGACAGATACGTTTCTGAACCTTTTCAAAGAACTTTGAAATGGGACAAAGATCTGCCAGCCCAAATATTATCTGATATTTAGATTGTCGGAAATTTATCTTGCTTCCAGATAAATTCGACGCTAAAGTAACTAACCTGAAAAAAAAATGACAGCATGAAATAAAAGTGGGTGGAGGGGGTAAAGAATAAAATATAAAGGTCTTGCTTTGAAACGAAGAAGAGATTTTATTCGCAATAAAATTAGTTGCAAATTTTTCCCTTTGCGGGCATTACATTTTAAAAACGCCAAGGTAACATATCAAATATAACACTGGTTCTTATAATGAAGATGCCGTATCCATGAACGAATACAATAATAAGATTCAAAATAGTAGTTTCTAATCACACTCTCATATGTAGTAAATTTTAGGAGCGTACTCATGAATTGAAAGCCAGTAAGGCACGTGCCTTTTTCTTTTTTTTTTTTTTCGTTTAAAGTCCTTACAGAATTTTCTCTCCCTCCATGTTTGCATGCAAACCATAGACACACAGATGGATTTCAGAAGCATGCCGCGTCGCATGTCTGGTGTATTCTTGCCAGGTTTTCTTCTTTGTAGGAGGTTCCAAAATTCCTTGTCACGTAAAATAAGGTATTTTCTTTTTAAATAATTACACTCCTTCAAATTACGTGCAAAACATAGCAACATAGATAGTTTTCAGAAGCATGCCTCGTCGCATGCCCGGGGTATTTTTGCCGGGTTTTCTTCTTTGAAGGAGGCTCCAAAATTCCTTGTCTGCAGCGGGCAATGAACACGTCCAATATCCACGTTGCAGGAACTAAAAAAGAGGGCTAATCTTGCGCTGGGCTTGTGACGTCATCATGGAGCTAGCATTTCCCTTTTCTCTAAATTAAAGGGAGTTTCGTACAAACCCAAAATGTACGAAACTAAGAATAAAAAAAGATACGAAATACAAAAAATCGAATACAAGAACTAGATAAAAAATAATAAATGTAAACGGGGGGATGTACTATTATTGGTACAAAAAAAATTCCAACAAGATGTGTATAGATAGAGAATATATCCTCAGGTGTAGTTAAGCGTTTTGAGCTTATATTTTCTATAAAAGAAGCGATAATGTGAAAGATAATTCTAACACTGGGGTATCAATTATTTAGAATACATAACAATGGACGAAAAAGGAAAGAAAAAACTTGGGAGATTAAATGTCGTTTCAGGCGAATAATTTTGAACAGAGTTGATTTGATTATCGTGTTCTAAATCTCAGAAGCAGCACAAGATAAAACCTGCCGACAAGTATTATAAATATTCTTGAAAAAAAAAATTGCAATATTTATAGCCCATTGATTTTGAACGAGTTCTTTATGCCAAATTGATGGCTGAATATGGTTAAATTTGTGCTCATTTTTAAATCCTGTTAATCCTTAACCATACCATAGTACTTAGTTCGTCACATTTTATTATAACAAAGGTCCATGAACAATTTCAGCCAGATCAGATTAATAGTCTCCGAGAAAAAGAGAAACTCCCGAACTGTGTGTAGCTACTACATCTCATGTTTCTGTGATTAATAGTACAAATATAATAAACTTTAAAAAAAAAAAAATACATACACGAAGAAGGCTAGGTAAGATACGAGGAAGTCAAATAGAATATATTTATATATATAGTAGCAGTTCAACCCGGCTTTGCTCAGGCCCTATGTACTGGTCATAACTTTATGTTCATATGTATATAGGTATTAAAAAGTTTGACTCATGTCCAAATAACCTACATCTATTTCAAATATTTAGACCCAAAATTGGCTAAGGAATTTGGTAGAATTTGCAAAGGTCAACTTTTTCAACCTTTCAACTTTGACCTCTTGGCAGCCAAATTTTCCCCATAATAGTAATTTAAAGGCTTGCTACATGTCTGAATATCCTTTATGTAAAATTTCAAATATTTAGACCCAAAATTGGCTGAATAGTTTGCTAGAGACCACAAAATTAAAATCTTTTGAACTTTGACCTCTTGGCAGTCAAATTTTTGGGTAAACACCGATTAAAAAGCTTTCCCTATGTCTGAATACACTTTATGTAAAATTTCAAATGTTTACACCAAAAATTGGCTGAGTTATTTGGTATAGACCGCAGAGGTCAATTTTTTTTTAACTTTGACCCCTTAACATTTATTGCTTTGGACTCAAATCAAATTAAGACGTTTGATCCATGTCCAATTAACCTACATCTAAAATTTCAAGTGTTTAGACCCAAAATTGGCGAAGGAGTTTGGTAGAGTTTTCAAAGGGTAAATCGTTGAACTTTGATTCATTGACAGCCAAATTTCTGGCCGAAAACTAATTAAAAAGATTTTCCCAAATCTCAATACCCCTTATGTAAAATCTCGAGTCTGTAAACTGAAAATATGCAGAGTAGTTTTGTTAGGAAATGCACGCACGCACCCCCCCACACACACAATTTCACTTTTATAGATATATAGATATATTAATCTGTATTGCTGAATTAATAAGAACAGTGTAAGGCAATTTTGGATCCTCTTGAATTAAATAAAAGATTGTTTAAACGATACCCTCCTCCACCGTTACGGGCGTTACGACAGTGGAGGAGGGTATCGTTTAAACGGCTTGTCTTTCTCTCATTTTTTTCTTGTTCCTGATATATTTTTTTCTTTTTACAACGAATATAAAAATGTATTTAAAATGATTGTAAAAATCACTTAAGTTTAATAATACTTTTGTGGTTTTGATTTTAATTTTTATTCGCTAGTATACAGTATGCGTGTGTGTGTAAAGCCCCTACATTACCCCCTTAGAAACTTCATTTCTTAAAAAAAACAAAAAAAAAAACAATATCCTGACACGTAGCCATAATTCCAAACTTTTCACTCCCAGTGGAATTTTTTTTTTAACTTCTCTAACTTTATTTTCATTTATTTTTTTTTCTATTTTCTATTTTTACCCTTTCAAAATACCGCCCCCTTGGCACGTGCTGCCAGTGGCCTACCGCACTTCCCGCCTTCCTCTTGCTACGCCACTGCGTGTCCTGTTGAAATTAGTATACAAATTCCGAAAGTTACAAAATAAGGATTCAGTAGGAGATGTGCTGGGTATATTTTTATAACAAAAACATCATCCACAATTATGTTATGAGATTTTGTGTTCAAAAAATCTAATAGGTCCCACACTGTCTACCAAATTCTAGCCTCTGTCTCATCGCCACATGTCGCATGCCTAGGCTTGTTTTACTCCAATGGAATGCGTTTTGATGAACTAACAGCAATTGTCTCCACTCGTCGTATATATCACAGACAAACCTGACAAGCAACAAATTTCCACCTCTTCACTGTAGAGATGCCCAGATGCTCTGTCTTCAACAAGGATTGTGGAGGGCATGTGAGTTAACTAGGAGATGAAATTCTTAGGACTGAACATAACCATATCTGAGCTTAAAGAAAATTGCCTGAGCAGGCCGGTTGGTATTCCCCAGTAAAGACACCCCCTGGCGATTAGCAATAGACTAGGCCCTTTTCAGAAAGATGATAAAACCTGGGAGAGTGGACCTCCTAGGACTGAAAAGAATTATACCTCAGCCTACAGAAAATTTGCTTGAGCTTAAATATATTTTAATTCATTACAGTAATCTCTCTATTGAATATTATATTGTACCTAATAGACAATATTGATTTCAAAAGTTAAAAAAAGAGACTTTGCTGTAATAAATTAGAATGAAAATTAAGACATTTAGCGCTCCAGCTATGTTCCCTCCCCTTTAAGCTATCAACAGATAGACAGGAAAGAGTTTAACTTCAACCATTTACAACTATGAATGAATTTGCGCATGCGAAAAAGTAATAGAAATATGTTGGCGAGTTGAAATGAACAGTTTGCATTTCAACTTGCCGCTATATTTCTATATGTGTTATTCATCCATCCAAACAAATATTTTACCCATTATAAACCATCCTTGATGTATGACTACAATTTCCTGTTAATTTCAGTGCTATGTGATTAGTAGTTTAAGAGTTTATTAGTCACATGTTTTTCACACAGACACACGCACATACATCTATTGTTTTATTTATATAGAATATCTAACAACGAATATGTTTAAATGGTGTTTATTTAAAATGAAATCATTTTAATTGGAGGAAGATTAAATCTGGACAATAATAGGGAAGCGTGTGCAGCATAGGAGTTTTTTTGAGTTGAAAAGAAAAAAAAATTTGATGAGAGTTCCTGGATTGATAGATGTAGAACAATGGGGGCAGAACAGGAGACTTTGTTTGTATGGTCACATAAAAAAAAATGGACTAGAGTTCTTGGGCCAGTAGATGTAAAACAGTTAATGTAGCAGGTTCAGTTTACAAGGGGAAGGCAAAAAAAAAAACAACAAAAAAAAAACAAACATGGGAGGAAGTGACACAAAATGGACTTGAGAAAAAGAAGGATAAATAAAGATCATGCCAAAGATAGGGTAGTTTGGAAGTCAATTTGTACAAAGGTGTCCAATGCATGCGAGCATGTAAAATGGACCTTAAACTGATGATGATGATGATGATGATGATGATGACGACGACGACGACGACGACGACGACCATGGTGGTGGTGCTGGTGCTGGTGCTGGTGCTGGTGATGGTGATGATGATGATGATGATGATGATGATGATGATGATGATGATGATGATGATTGTGTTGGTGCTTGTGTTTGTGGTTGTGTTTGTGTTTGTGGTTGTGGTGGTCATGATGATGATGGTAGTGGTGGTGGTAGTTGTAGTAGTGGTGTTGGGGTGGTCATGATTATGATGATGATGGTGGTAGCGATGATGATGATGATGATGATGATGATGATGATGATGATGATGATGATGATGATGATGATGATGATGATGATGATGATGATGGTTGTGGTTGTGTTGGTGGTTGTGGTGGTCATGACGATGATGATGGTAATGGTGGTAGTAGTTGTAATGGGGGTGGTTGTGTCGGTTGTCATGATGATGATGATTTATTTATTTATTTATTTATTTTAAAGAAGGTTGTAATTCATACTTTCTAAACACGAATTTCATCTTGATTGATCATATATTTCCTTTTTTGTGTAATGTTTTCTGTAGATAAAATAATTAAAAAAAAAACGACGGAAGCATCAAATTTCCACCGTTCTGCTAAGGAGCAAGGATTGCTCAGCAAAGAAGAGCAATCAACGGGCGTTGAACCTGCAACTGATTGGGCAAATGAAAATTATAACTCGCATCCATTTTTTCAACATGGTCATCTTATCATCTGAATTTTTTGTAAAATAAACTAATAAATGAAAGGAGAGGCCTTTCAAAAGTAATGCCTCCTGTTTTTTTTATTGGACTTGAATAAACCAGAAGGAATTGCAAATTGCATTGTTATGATGGCTGGACTTAAGCAGTCATGACCTGAAAGTTTCATCTCGCTGTTGCAGATGTTGACAGTGTGAGATTCTAAAAAAGCAACCCCTATTGTGGTCGTGCGTCAGAAGTAGAGATGCGTCATTGAATTCCTGACAAAAGTGCATTGAGAATGGTATTGACTATGTAGAAAAAATAAATTCTGGAACATAAAGGGTTGCTTGCTTCTGTCTTCTTTTTGAGTTAAAAAATAGAAGGTATTACTTTTGGAATGCCTCTTGTTTGACAAAGCGTGCTTCAGATGCACCATGTACAGCTATCGTTCATCACTGCAAAAGGTGCATTGGGAATGGTGGTAACATTGTGGAGAATAAATACTAGAGCACAAAAGTACTACTCTCGTCTTCGTAGCTCTTCAACTTTTTTAATTTGTCTAGCACTTCTCACTCAAATACTGAAACTCTTAATTAAAATAAAATGACAGTTCAATCCAAAATTACGATCAAATCAGGCTTAAATTCAAACAAAACCAATTTGCCTCCTTCCTTGAGACTTGCGTTCATGAATATCCGCTTAGAATCAATTTAGATGATTTTGAATCATTTCTCCTAGCAAACACCCCGGATATCAGCGCTAAGTGAAACTAACCTACACTTCTCCATCTTCTCCAACCACTTTAACATGCCTGGTTATCTCCTACTTTTTCGTAAGGACTCAGAGAGACATATGCACGGACTTGGAGTCTATATCCGAAACACTCTCCCTTTGACTAGCGAAACAAAACTAGAATCAGACGACCAGGCCTGTATCTGCTTTAGAATTAACATGCAACATAACATTAGCTACGTATATTTTCTTTATGGCTCTCCCTTTTATACGACTTCTTGCGTCTTAACAAATTTATGAACTTAGCTATTTTGCTTGTTGTAATTTCCATATTTTCCAGAATTATTTGAATATTAACTATTTAACCTTTTCTGGAACACCTATTTTTACGAAACATTTTTTCTTGCAAGAACATGCATTTTGAAGAACTACTGATTCTTCTGCAATATTTCGCTTCCGTTTTGGTGTTTCTATTTCCCACTGGCCAACCTTTCTTGTTCCCTTTCTTCCAGTCACATTTAAAAGGGGGCTTACAAAACTAAAGTTTTTAGATGTTCGGTTTTAACGAACAACAATAATGGTAGTGCTCGTTGATTGGCAAGTCTGGAAAAACCAAAACAAAAAGAACATAATTAGATAGAGAATTTAGAGAAAAGCCATGGACTTGAGTATCGACATTTCAACAGACGCATATCAAATATTCAAACACTTATTTTCACATAAATATTTTTAATTCAATCAATGATTTGATTTTTTTTTTTTTTTTTTTTGATTAGACTCTTCTTGATATTTTACTCGTTCTGCGACAAAAAATTAAAAATGTCAACTCTTGGCGCGTTCGTTGTTGTTCCACCAGCGTTTCCCAATCGTAAAATACGCTTAAATATGATATTTTAATTTATGTGTTTATTATTATAGAATCATTACTTTATTAATTATTATATTGAACCCAATATATAATAGTGTCCAACTGGTATGATCTGGTCGTAAAGTACACTGGAATATAATATTTTAATTCATACAGATTTCGTATTTATTTTTATAAAACCAGTTCTCTATTGATTCTCATACTGAACCCAATATATAAGGATGGTTTAAAAAGTTTTAAAAAAATGACTTATGTGCTATCAGTTAGAATTGAAACCAAACATTTAGTGCTCCAGCCTTAGTCGTTGCCTTTTGAGCTACCGACAGATGGGCAAGAAAATGATGAAAATGAAGTGATATCAACATAAAAATGTATATTTGCACATGCGCAGACGTAACAGGTTTAGTCGACTTACACCTGCCAAGTTCAATCCTTCTCGCCATCGTCCATCTCGCCTGGTGTACACTTTTCTTCTTCTTCCGACCGCATGTGGGCCACAGCCGCCCCATTTTCGTCCTCAACCGTACACGTCCATTTTCTTCAACGTCGACTTTCTTTCTCTTGAGCAGTTGGTGCATTTTTTCTCTTTTCTACCTTTTTCTTCCTGCGCACGCGTCCTAATTTGCATATGTGAATATTTTCGGCTACTGCTGCGCTGCTAATCGCTTTGTAAGCCAGCCATTCTTTTCTGTCCCTGATATTTTTCCAAGCGCTCATGTGCACTATGTTACATTATTAAGCCAACATTTCACTCCGTAGTCAAGAGAATAGAAAATCTAATACGTTTTCTAAAGTACTAACCTTCAAATGGCACATGCCAAAATTTGAGTTAAATCGGATTATTAGTTTGAAAATTGCAATTATTTAAGTGAAACTACCGTTGTAAATTTCTAGAACTATAGCAAAAATCTGAATTTACTGAGCTAATGAAACTGATTGTTTTGATAGTGCTTAATGGCTCGCCAACATCATTTGGGTCATTTAGGACCAAAAAAATTGCGGTATTTCTTTTGCATGGAGGTGTTTTATATAATTCACACTTTACTTGGTTTTCACAAACTACTTTCATTTTTTTTATGAGATACGATCTAGGTCATTCGTTTTGCTGCTTCGTAATTGGCGTGAAAATCCGCTTTTGCGATTATATTTCGCTCTTTGTTTAGAAATTATGAGCTTGTTTTATTTATTTTTAGGTCGTCCATTTTGCTGCTTCGTAATTGGTAATATATATATATATATATATATATATATATATATATATATATATATATATATATATATATATATATATATATTCCGTTGTTATATATAACATACATTTAAAGAAAAATGATTGGTTTATACACAAAGAATGAAATATAATTGAAAATAAATATTTTATCAAAACAACACACACACACACACACACACACACACACACACACACACACACACACACACACACACACACACACACACACATATATATATATTCAAGAAAATATTATTTAATGGAATGGAGAAACACTGCTTTATGATTCTTTTTTTTATTTTTTCAATTTTCCATATAATCTTTTTTATATCAAAATCAAAAATATTAATGAAAGTTCAATAGTTGTTGCTGTCACAAGCGCTTTCGATTCGTCCACGAATCATCATCAGGTGTTGAAGTAAAAGTGCGAAGGAGCGAAAACGAGAATTTAAAGTGAAAACTAAAATATGCAGTAAACGACGATAAGTTAAAATATATAGAGTCGATGAAAAGTCGATTAAAAATATAGGTCGATTAAAAATTCAAGTATTAAAGTCAGCAAGTTCGTGTACACTGTTAACAAAGTCCGTCCAATACGAACTACGCAAGACATTTTAGAACGTTACTGCTTTTCCCGAATGCGATATCATTTATAGTGGGTTGAAGGGTTCTAATATATGACGCCTCAAAATTTTTTAAATTTTTGGATATTATTTTCATGTATAATTTTAATGTTTTCGACAAGGACCTTTCTAAGATTGGAGGGGGGTCTGTTATGTTCTTTTATCCAATTTTTATATATAGCACTAGTATTATTTAGATGCATGGTTATTCGACGGGACATCGTTGTCGTTATATGCCCAATGTATGGATTATTTTCGGAATTACATTTTCCCATAGAGCATTTAAATTTATACACTACATTGGTTTGTTCCAACGTTTTTATAGCCGCTGATGAGTTGTTTCTAACCACAAGGTTTTGTGTTCTAAACTTGTTGTAGTAGATAATAAATTTAATTTCAGAATTACTGTCAAAAGACGTCAAGTATCTACATATGATGTTTTTAATTGCATTTTCTTCGATTCTGAAGTTTGGTGTCATTTGATTTTGATAAAATATATTAATGGGGTTTGCATTGCGGTGTTGGCTAATATTATTATTAGGGTTTTCAAGGGATTGTAACATTTTTTTTTATTATGGCTATTTTGTATCTTTGTGGGCACTCACTTTTAAAGTTTAGGAGGCTGGAGTTTATGCTTGTTGTTTTTTTTTTTTATGTATACAGAGGTGTTAAAATATTATTGGACGTGTCAATAAGGACATAAAGAAATGAAATTTCATTATTATTGTTCAACTCTGCTGCAAATTTAAGGATTAGCCATAATAAAAAATATGTATTAAATCGCGCTAAAATGATATCATCTACAAAAAAGCATTACTCATTGAAATAAAAAATATGAAACAAGTTCTCATCAATAATCATTTTCCTAATTACATTGTTGATGAACAAAAAAAAAAAAAATTCTACAATCCTTTAAAAACCATAATAATAATATTAGCCAACACCGTAATGCAAACCCCATTAACCTAACCCTAACCCTAACCCAAACCCCATTAATATATTTTATCAAAATCAAGTGACTTCTGGAGTACGGTGATGTTGTATCTGAATCCCAAGGAGTTCAGCTGTTTCGTAAGATCATCAGGAATTGAGCCAAGCGCACCTATGATGATTGGCACGATGGATTTTTTTTTATTCCACAATCTAGCAATCTTCACTCTTAGTAGTTTCTGATTGTGCCGTAGTTTCTCATTCTGTTTGCTTGTTAAGTTTATGTCGTTTGGGCAAGCCACATCAATAATTTGGTATTCAGTAATCTTTTTTATTCACAACTACAATATCCGATTTCCTGTAAGTTATCTCTCGATCACACTGAATCATGAAATCTCAGATTATTATTATTATTATTATTATTATTATTATTATTATTATTATTATTATTATTATTATTATTATTGTTGTTGTTGTTGTTGTTGTTGTTGTTGTTATTATTATTGTTATTATTATTATTGTTATTATTATTATTATTATTATTATTGTTGTTGTTGTTATTATTATTATTATTGTTATTATTATTATTGTTGTTGTTGTTATTACTATTATTATTATTATTGTTGTTGTTATTATTATTATTGTTATTATTATTATTGTTGTTGTTGTTATTATTATTATTATTATTATTGTTATTGTTATTATTATATATTATTATTATTGTTGTTTTTATTATTATTATTATTATCATTATTATTATTATTATTATTATTATTATTATTATTTTGATTATTATTAATCACATTTTGTATGTGGCTGTTGGTATTGCCAATTTTATACTGATAGACAGACCATAACAAATAAACGTAGGCTATCAGCATCTTGTTTTCTTCCAGCATTTTCCGCAAGATTCTGGCGGTTCCCAACAAGGCGATCTTTTGGAGTACTCTAACATTGCAATGGATCCCAACTTTTTCAATCAACTTGTCAAATCCTTTTGTTATAGTCCCCAGAGCTCCCATTACAATAGATACAACTTCTACCTTCTTCAACTTCCACAATGGTTTTATTACCCTTTTCAAGTCTTGATATTTTTTGACGTTCTCTTTTTCTTTTTCCTCCACATTCATCTATAGCTATTACTGCTATATCAATAATTATTGCCTTGTGTTTTTTTTTCCAACAAAACTATATCTGGTCTTCTTGCTTGAATCAAATTATCACATTGGATATTCATATTCCACAATAATTTCATATTATCACTCTCCTCCACCACCTTTTCTGGAACATGCTTGTACCATTTTTCACTGTATTCCAACCCTCTTTTCTTGCACATATCCCAATGTACATTTCTTGCAATATTGTCATGTCGTCTCTTGTATTCCTTTTGAGCTAACTTATCACAACTACAGACGAGGTGTTGTACATTCTCGCTTTTCTGTCTACACAGTCGACATAAGGGATTTTCCCCTTGTCCACTGCCGCTTTTCTTTTCAATTATAACCTATAAACATCACTCTTGTGTGAAGAGCTCAATTCATTATCATCGTTTTCTTTGTCTTCCTGTCCATATTTTTTAGCTCATTTTCTTTCCATTGAATAATACCCGCCCCACATCAAAGCATACCTACTGCTCATGTGTTTACTGCGGATATTTTGTTTCTTTCATTCAATTTTGACCTAAGAACCAACCGTAGTCTTCTCTTGTATTCTTTTCCTATTATTTTTTTTTTCATTTCAACTTCTGTTATTTTCTCTAATTCCACGATTCCTTAGTAGGTGTACCATTCTTCTCCAACCTCTTTTATCATTTTCCCATTCAAAAGCTTTATTCTTTCATTTTTAGTAATTTTTCAACTTTTCAGTTTCAGGGTACCATACTTCTTCATGCCAAATCCCATATCAATCTCATTACTGAACATTTGAACCTTACAAGCATATTTGACTGGTAATTGTTCGTTGCATAAAACTTTAAGCCATCTTTTTTTTTTTTTGTACTTCTGTTGCAGTTTCTATATGTCCAGTTTGCTTTAGTAGCTTATCTAGATTAGTTCTTACATTTGAAGTTTTTCTTTAAGACTTCATCATTTTTTATTATTGCTATCCATTGTATCTTCCCAGTCTTCCCCTGGATTCCAATTTCCACCATTCTTTTTTTTATTTATTATTCCTAGTGTTCCTATGATTCTTCTTCTTCTTCTTCTTCTTCTTCTTCTTCTTCTTCTTCTTCTTCTTCTTCTTATTATTATTATTATTATTATTATTATTATTATTATTATTATTTCATTTTCCAATACTGCTGCCGGTTTGTGCTTCTACCATTTGTTTGAGTGTTCAAGATACAATCGTTTGCATAATTTCCAGTGTATTGCTTTCCCTACTTGATCGTGTCTATCTTTATATTCTTTTTTTGGGCTAGTTTGCTGCATTCACTTATTATGTGGTTCATTGTTTCGTCTCTTTGTCCGCAGAGTCCGAAAATTTCTGTTTTCTTGTGTCATGTCAACCGTTACTTTGATGTAATTGGTTCTAAGGTCGTTGTCTTGTGCAGCTGTTATCAGTGATTTAGTTTCCCCGTTTAGGTTTCCTTTTTGTAGCCATTTCCAGGTGTTTTCCTTAGTCCTTCTTTTGTAATCCTTATGAATCGTCCATGTAGCTGTTTCTTTTGCTATGTATCTTTATTTGTCTTATTTCTTTTTCTATCTTGTTTGTTTATTCAGTGTCGCTTGCTGCGGTAATTATTCTTTCGGTGTTCTGCATTATGTATTTTTCTAATTCTTTTGTGTATGTGTGTGTGTGTGTGTGTGTGTGTGTGTGTGTGTGTGTGTGTGTGTGTGTGTGTGTGTGTGTCACACAGTCTTTCATACAGATCAGCCCTCTTCCTCCATCTTTCCTTTTCACATAAAATCGGTCAGTATCATCCTTTGGCTGTAGTGCATTGTGCATTGTCACAAGTTTCCTGGTCTTCTGGTCGATACTCCTTAGTCTTCTTTAGTCTGTCCAATAAACGATCCAAAGTATCTTACTAGCGACACTGTCCATGTATTCATACCTTTAATTAGGCTTCTACTATATAGTTTAGTTTCGAGGAGTTTTCTTGTTCTTCTGAGGTATTCTTTTCCAATTTTCTCTTTCATTTTGTTGCTTTGATGGTGTCTGCTTCAAAACTCCCAAGTATTTGATGCTATCATTTTCACCTAGTGCCCTCATCTTTGTTTGATTGGGTAATACTATACTTTCTGTTGCTTCCAGTTCGTCATTATTATTATTATCATCAGCATCATTATTATTGCTCACTAGCAGTTCTCGCATAGATTATTATTATTATTATTATTATTATTATTATTATTATTATTATTTTACATGAGAGTCACCACTTATCAAGGCCCGAAAACAATTCGAGGATGAGGGTTAATGAGTGTACGGTAGTCACTGAGTCAACAGCATATTAATAGTTATTGGTGAAAATGGGGGTGGAAATAGATTATTTAGAGGGCGGTTTAATAAGAACTTGTTTATATTGGACTTGAAGAGTACCATATTATTATTATTATTATTATTATTATTATTATTATTATTATTATTTTACATGAGAGTCACCACTTATCAAGGCCCGAAAACAATTCGAGGATGAGGGTTAATGAGTGTACAGTAGTCACTGAGTCAACAGCATATTAATAGTTATTGGTGAAAATGGGGGTGGAAATAGATTATTTAGAGGGCGGTTTAATAAGAACTTGTTTATATTGGACTTGAAGAGTACCATATTATTATTGTTATTATTATTATTATTATTATTATTATTTTACATGAGAGTCACCACTTATCAAGGCCCGAAAACAATTCGAGGATGAGGGTTAATGAGTGTACGGTAGTCACTGAGTCAACAGCATATTAATAGTTATTGGTGAAAATGGGGGTGGAAATAGATTATTTAGAGGGCGGTTTAATAAGAACTTGTTTATATTGGACTTGAAGAGTACCATATTATTATTATTATTATTATTATTATTATTATTATTATTATTATTATTATTATTATTATTATTGAAAGCCACCTGAACCCTAATCCCGTCGCACAGCCTTTGCCTTCTTCCACATGGACCGGACCCATCGGAGACATCTCGTCACACCTCAGGTATATCCATGGCAATCTCCGTGTGACGTCATCGCATACTCTCCAGAACCCAGTTTCCACATCTCCAACCTTTCCAACTATCCTGTGTTCCACATTCTTGCCCACCTATCAATCGACTTTCTCCATTTAATCTGTATTTTTTTCTTGTGCATTTATGACGAAATAAAAAAAAAGCAAAAAAAAAAAAAAAAAAAAGCAAAAAACAAACAATTTTCTTTTTAAAACTGGTTAACTGCTTTTGTTCTCTTTTCTTTGCCATTTCTTGTATTTTACCTGTGTTTATCTTCTCCATTGTACGGCAGATCAGCACCCAACTTATTCGGCCCACTGTAACAACCTTCCAGGATGATTTCTTTGCTAGCAAGCAACGGGTCAATTCGTTGCAACTAAGGGAGGTTCTAAAACAGGCAAAATTTTTTTGTTTTTTCTTTCACGTCAAGTTAGTATTTTTTTATGCTTCGAGTTGCCTCCCTTTACCCCCAATAATTCATCAGAACATTCCAAACAGATCAAAAGTCAATTGTTCGTTTGAGTTTTATAAGTGCCTTTAGACGTTTGAAATAGAGTTAGATGTTCATTCATAAATGTAACTGTATACGTCCATAGCGTAAGAAAAAAGAACATTTGTAATTTTATTTTTAAATTTAACTGAATTCATTAATAGCAGTTTTTTTTTTATTAGTTGAACAGTTGAACTTTCATTCATAAACCTGGGGATTTGTAAGATTTTAAAAAATTTTCTGGCGTCTGACTTGTTCGTTACATTTTTAGCTTCGAATAAACGTATTGACCTTCTTTCTTTCACACACACACACACACACACACACACACACACACACACACACACTTTCTCTCTCTCTCTCTCTCTCTCTCTCTCTCTCTCTCTCTCTCTCTCTCTCTCTCTATCTATCTATCTTTCACTTGCACTCAATCCTCCTTTCTCTCATTAATCATCTCACTCACTTCCCGCCTCTCTATTGTACTTAAGCCCAAATTTAATTATTTCTCTCACCCACTCCCACTTTCTATCTCTCTCTCTCTCTCTCTCTCTCTCTCTCTCTTTCTGTCGTTTTCTTGCACTCAATCCCTTTCTTTCTCATGCACTCCGTCTTCCTCTCTCTCTTTTACAATCGCCCCTCTCTCTTATCCACCCTCTCTCTCATTCAGTTTCCACCTCTTCTTCTTCTTCTTCTTCTCTCTCTCTCTCTCTCTCTCTCTATCTTTCTCTCTTGAACTCACTCCCACTCTCTCACTCACTCACCGTCTTTCTCTGTCTGTCTGTCTGTCTGTCTGTCTGTTTGTCTCTCTCTCTCTCTCTCTCATTTCTTCTTTTTCTTATTGTCTTTCTTTCCTTCTGACTTGATTACTTACTGACTTTACTGCCACTGTCTTAAAGAAATTATAGACTCACTGGATGATCGATTTTCAAGTGAGTAAGGAAGTCTTCTATAATTCGGGGTTATATTAAGGACAAACGTGAGAATGTAACAGCAAGGCGGCCACATTACCTTTTTTTCTCTTCTAATTTCCTATTTATTTATTCATTTATTGCCCTGGAGCCGTTGCTTGCACAAAATGTTAGAGTATTTAAGATGTGATTACATCAACTGTTCAAGATGTAGTGTGATTCAGGGAGAGAAAGCTGACTCAACCCAAACCGCGAATGTCTCTGCAAGAACAAGTGACCGGAAAGCATACATTGGGTGATTTCAAAAAGGAACCGTAGGCATGGAGAACTTTCTTAGTGCTGACTTTTTTCCTACAGCATTGGTCTTTCACGATCAAGATCCATTAACATCTCCTGTCTTCACAGTAATCAGTTTCGTATTTTTTAAAAGTTATTTACACGCTTTGTCTGGGGTGACTTCTATAAAAAAAAATTTAAGTTTCTATTCCACTCATACAGTTAAAGTGGATATGTAGACAAAAAAAAAAGCATTATGAAGGGTCGGCAAAGACTAAAACGGAAATCGCAGATAAAAAACCGACCTAGCAAAGAAGATAATAAGAAGTAAAGGATTATTAAGTTATAAAGTATTAAGAAAGTATGTAGAAAAAACAATAAAGTTAAAGAAAAATTATATATCTATCTGAAAGGTTAAAGTAATAACAATGTAATTTCAAAATTACCATAATTAAATTTGGACATATGTTTACAGAAAGAGATCAGTTCGTTTTTAGAATTTATTATATTGTTACTTTGCTTGGCCGGGTTTTTATCTGCAATTTCCGTTTTAGTCTTTAAATATTCCTATCTATCTAATATATCAATCTACCCACACATCTATATCCTGTATGAATATTTACTTATATTTTACTGTACGCATTTACTTACATACTTATTTGCTTTATCCGGAATTTGCAGACACCGGCCATCCTCTCCCCTTAAAATTTTTTATTTTTTATTTTATATTTATTTTTTTTTATTTATTTATTATTTTTATTTATTTATTAATTAATTTATTTATTCAATTTAGTATCTTTTAACAACTCTTGCTGACATTTTCTTAAGTAATAACCTGTACATTTCAGTTGACCTCTTTTTTGCCCTATATTTTTCGCGCCTTTTAACATCATTTTGTCTGGGTCATTTTGACATTTGCTTTTCTATTTTATATCTAATTCTATCACTATTTAATTTTTTTTTCTTCACTGATTTTTTTCTCTTCTTCCCTGATCTTTCTTAATTACATTTTGTCTCGGCAGCCGTGTGAAGCGCATATCTTATTTTTCTTTTATTAACATTATTGGAATTTTTCCCCTTTTCCTTGTACATATTTATGAATTATTCCATGGATTTCAGCCTTTTGGATTATTTCGGACCATCTTCCAATTACGTGATTTCCTTGGATTTTACTTGTGTGAATGGAAATTCAATTAACTTTCTTGAGTTTATATTTTTGGATTTTACCGTCATTGGATTATTTACCTTTCACCAGACTATCCATTCACGTGTAATCACCTTTTTCTTCACCATATTCCCTCTGCTTCACTTTTTGCTATCAATTAAGATCTTTGACTTACTTGCAGTTTCATTAAATACTTTTGCATGCAAAATCCGATCCTGCATTTTGCTAATTCCTACCCTCTGATGAGAAGGAAAGTATTTCTTCGAAACTCCGCGGATTAAGGACTATCCCCTTATTAAGTGTTTCCTTTTCAGATTAAATATGTTTTACACTCTTTTTCAAAGTGTTTTTTAACATGTGTTATTAACTGTTTGCTCTTATATATATATATATATATATATATATATATATATATATATATATATATATACATATATATGTACACACATATATATACATATATATATACATATATATACACATATATATACACATATATATATATACATATATATACACACATATATATATATACACACACATGTATATATGCACACACACACACACACACACACACACACACACACACACACACACACACACACACACACACACACACATATATATATATATAAGAATACTCCTTCAACATCAAAAACTAACCAACAATAAGTGTTAGATGTATAAATTTCAACCCAGAAAACAGAAAATCTCTCTTCCTCTTTGATAGAAATATCACTCATAGAATATGAAGACTAAAGGACAAAATAAGGGAAAGGTTTCCGATACAATTACCGATTCTATTCTAAATTTCCGATTCCAATCCAATTACCAATACCAATTTGTTTTAAATTTGTAAATACTTAATTAGAGATTTGCTGCTTAACAATTTTTTTTTTAATTATTGCAAAACCCCTGCACTTTCCACCTATTTTTTTTATCCGTCTAGCTGAAACCACTGCCAAAAATTTTCTCCACTCTTTATCTGTGCCTAAATCAAAACGTAGATTCCATGAACAAAGCTTCTTTCCAAGAAGTGCACGCCAGTGGAACTCTCTGCCGCTTGCCTGTTTCCCACTTGACTACAACTTGAACGTCTTCAAGTCCAACATAAACAAATTCCTGACAAACCGCCCCCTTAAGTAAGACACTATCAATCTTTTCCGTTTGCTGTTTCCCACCTGACTACAACTTGGATGTCTTCAAGTCCAACATAAACAAATTCCTGATAAACCACCCCTTTAAGCGATCCAATTTATCAAATCTCCATTACTAATGATTACTACGATATTTTCCCATTGATTACTGTACACACAATAACTCTTATCCCTGAGTGGCCTCCGGGCCTTGATAAGTGGTGACTCATGGAAAAAAAAAAATAATAATGAGGTAAGAAATGCAATTGGGACGTATATTATATGAATAGATCTTTCTAAATATTTTTTTCTGAAATGTTTTCTTATATTTGATATAAAATTGTGAGACAGCTAAAGATTTGTCCTTCTTTTAAAACAAAGTCATTAGCGCTGGATTGTCTTAATGTTGCCTTTTAATAAAGCTGTACGCAGTCCGCAACCATCTCACTGTTTAAACCAACTTTTTTTTTTTTTATCAAGGCCCAATGGCCACTCAGGGATAAAGGTGTGTACAGTGATCAATGGGATAGTGTAGCAATAGTATTGGAGAATTGGTAAGGTATCATTACTTAAGGGGGCGGTTCATCAGGAATTTGTTTGTGTTGGACTTGAAGACATCCAAGTTGAAGTCGAGAGGGAAACAGGCAAGCGGAACAGAGTTCCACAGGCGGGCAGTTCTAAGAAAGAAGCTATGTTCGTGGAATCTACGTTTAGATTTAGGCACAGATAAAGAGTGGGGAAAATTATTGACGGTGGTTTCAGCTAGTCGGGTGTTTTTTGAAAAAGATTCCTGCAGACCAAGAAAAGTTTTGTTAGAGTAGGCCATCTTGACTTCAGAGATCTCGTTTCCTCTTCCAATTTCCTGCCTTAATCCACTCTAATTTCAATCTCAAAGCCATTCCGTTTTCTAGCAAATCTGATGGGTTAGCTGTCAGTCAATATATGTCTCTCACTCTTTTTTCAGTCGCCTCTGTCTCGTCCACCAGCAGATCATTAACGTAAGAGAAAGTGGCTCTTTTCATCACATAATCTTTGACCAATACGATATTAATTATTGCTGTCATAATTTTGCGTGCAGAATTCAGTCCAACTCCTAATCTGGTCAAACAATAAATCTTACCTTTATATTTGACCAATTTATACTGGTATAGCTTCTTATCCACATGAATTTGGAGGTAGTTAGACTTTAAGTTCACGATTTATGTTGCTCTTTCTATTCTCCTTCATTTTTTGTTTAACCTGAAAAACTTAATGATAATAAAAAAAAAAACCCCCAAAACATTCAGTTTCACAAATTAATGTAAAATGATCACCTCTTTTGGATCAAACAACTTTTGTTTGTTTTAAATCTATGTCATGTTTATGTTATTAATCAAACCCTAGTATAAAATATATCATTGTTAAAAATCATAAAAAAACAGGCCTTACTTCTTAATACTAACCCTAAGTCCGGGTGGTAATATGAAAAATAAAACAATTACATGTCTGTTTATGACTTTGCTTGTCAGACTTAGAATTAGTGGTAAAAGTACTTAGTTAACTGCCCTAAAAAGTAAAAATGTCCCAGAAATGGGGGAATCATTTTACTAAAGTTATTTTATTTATTTATTTTTTTTTTGTGTTCACGCATCAATTAAAACGACCAGACTCAGGGCACCAGCAAAATAATAAAATAAAAAACTTGTAAGTAAACTTGTAAGCACAGTAAGGGTCTCCCTAGGTTGTCAAAATGATGTCAAGCATGTATCTTCAACTTCTATGGACACAGTCATTTTAAATAAATGCTCAGTTATATATATATTTTTTTTTAGCATACCTTTGCAAAAAGTACAAGAGAGTGAACCTTGGCTTTATTTTCAACAGTCACAAGTCTTGCTTACCTTATTTTGTCCTTTAGTTCTCACATTCTATGAGCAATGTTTCCGACAAAGGGAGAAAAATTGCTGTCTTCCAGGTTGGAATCCATCAATATGACAGCGGAGAGTAGAAAGTGTATCGTTGGTTTACTTTGGCAACCCCATAACCCTCGTTTACCTTATTTTCTGCTTTAGTTCTCGCTGACAAAGAGGAAAAAATTGCTGTTTTCTGGGTCAGAATCTATCCATCTCATACTGGTTGGTTTTTGATCTTGAAGTAGTATCTTTTTTCTAGCTCTTAATAGCAAGTAGCTTCATGTCTTGTCTCGAGCGATTTTCATTAAAAAAATATATATATATACCACAAAATCTGAGTGTGTCAATTTAATGGACATGGTGTGTCACAAAAAAACAAAACAAAAACAAAACAAAACAAACAAACAAAAAAATAAATAAACAATGGCATTGGAACTTGGCACAAAAGCCCGACAGGGTCCAAGCAAGTTTTAAAATTGCTTTCTCCTGTCGACTGTAGTATGTTGTTGGTCCTGTGTAATTCTAGGGGGTCCACCATCCCAGATTTTTCATTCTCCTTTTGATACGTGATTAGTTTATTGTTAATCGCCTGAGGCGCCCTTGCGGAGGAATGCCAACAAGGATGCGCAGGCATTATTTTTTGCAGTCTCCTTGAGGGTGCTGGCTTTTCAATCCCACTTTACGACCCTTGTGTCACATCCTCTTGCGGTGGGAGATAAATAATTTCTACGACTAGGACTGCAGGACAATTGCTATGTCGTCGTTGATATCTTGGAATAACTTAGCAAAACTGAGAGTTAAAGTGACAATATGATACTTATACTGAAAACGACCCGCTTCCTTGTGGATGTTGCGTGGGTGGGCATACTCTGGCAGCTGACATAAACCGCCGGAATATGCCAAGTGCTGATCAAATGTTAAAATGCTAAGGAAAAAAAAAAAAAAAGAAAAAGAAAAAAAGAAAATATCATGATAGAAAACATTTATTGTACGGAATTTAAGTGAAGGAAATTTAAAATAGAATCAAAACAATCATCTGGCGGTAAGTTTCATGATTAAATACTTAAAAAAAAATTAAATGAACAGTTAAACTGTTTCAAATTGAAATTAAACTGTTTCAGAAAGCACTTAAATGAACAGTTAAACTGTTTCAAATTGAAATTAAACTGTTTCAAATTGAAATTAAACTGTTTCAAAAAGCACTTAAAAATGCAAACATTTCATTAAACAACAATAACGACGACGACAGTCGATTTTTTTTTTCTTCTTTAGTTCTTACGACATCTGTGGGTTTTTTTTTCTCTCTTTTTATAATTGAAATATATCTTATTAATTTCGGACTTTAGAAAACATCGGCAGACGTTGTCGAGATTCCCCCCCCTCTAAATTCCACAATTTTCACTTCTTTTTCCTTTTTTTTAAAAAAAAAAAAAAAAACTTTTTTCCTATTAATATCATCGATTACAGACTTAAGTTTCAGATTAAAAAAAAAAAAAACTGAAGAAAACAAAATTTTTCATAACTTTTCACGTAGCGGTTCAGTTTTCAATTATAACGTTGTACTAAATTGAACACGAAATTTGTGACCACAATGAAAAACAAAATACAGATAGCATTAAGATCACCTGATGTTTTTACATGTAATGTTTATCTAGAAATTTCTAAATTTTATAACATTTCTAAGATAGCATTCCCGATGCATTTCTACCATAATTTTTTTTTTATCTGTAAAATACCTAATTCGTCTCGATACATATTTTCTCACATTCTATTTTCCAAACATTAACAACGATCATAGTAATAATCGTTCAGGTTACTTGTCATCCCCGGAAGTGCTCTATATAACAACGGAGGTCGATCCTAGAATCTTTATTAGTCCTGATATTCATAAACGATCTATCTCCCTGATAAAATTGTTTTCGAGATCGGTATATTTGCTGATGACAGCACGCTCTATAATAGCCACGAAAGGAAAGCGAGTTGATACATATCTAAGGCAATGGCTGAAACATTAGAGACTAACCCCTAGACTAATTTCCAGTCTGCAGTGGAAAGGGGGACTTAAATTAGTTGGCAACATTTAATATTAACAAGACTAAGCTTTTTTTTTTCTTGTCCAAGAAAGTATGTTCAACAAAGTGGAAGGGTTGTTTGTATATGATGATAGACAGTAAAATATAAGACGTTATCAATAAAAGAGGGATATCATGTGATACAATCAGGCACCACGTATCCAGAAGAAAAGCCAAATTACAAAAAAAAAAAAAATGTCTTAGAAACTTAAAGTACGGACACAAAACACAATTTGCTTAAACGCCGATAAAGGCTTTCTATAATTATCCCAATTCCTAAAGGCGAATATCAAATATTTAGCTATCTTATCTAAAAAATAAAATTCATTCTTAAATAAAATTTCCTAAAGGTAAGAGATCAAAGGTTTCCATCTGAAATCTTATATATTTTGATATGTAAAAATAGCTTTTGAAATAATTGTTACTTATAGTAGGGGGAGGGGTGGAAAAGTCAAGGCGTTTGCATAGTTCCCAGTGGACTATCTTTCCCGTGCATTTATGTCTGTTTTTTTTTAATATATTTTTTTATAAGTTTTTTTTAGACGTAATGTTTAACCCTTAATTTATTTAATGAAGAACACAGCACGAAATGAACAACAAAACTTCTTTTCAACAATAACGACGATTAATGGAATTTAGTTTACAGCATGAAGTTGAAGGTATGACTGTGGTAGAGGAAGACGGAATAAAAACTTCTTTTTGGGGTTTGTGCCGGTCAGTCAGTATATTCCCTGTGTTGCCCCCAGTTGATAGCAGTTGTCTTCAGATGGAGACCGTCGATGCTAGGTAGAGGTGTCCGGTGGACTGGGGACAAGAGAGAAGAGGTGTTGCTTGGCTGGAGGTTAGGTCCTGATTGATGACTAGCTGTGGTCCCAAAAAGTAGTTCTTTAGGGGACCGATGAATCAATGCGCCCTGTTAGCTGATTGTCCAGTGTGTGACCGAACAGCTGAGAAGGGGGCGTTGATTCACAAAAAACAAAAAAAAAAAAAAAAAAAAAAAAAAAAAAAAAAAAAACCTCCCCAGGTTTTTATGACTGCTACAAGTTGCATTATGTTATTTACTCTTTCGTCTCTTGGCCAAGGGGTCCTGGATATGACCTTAAACTATATCCAGTGATTAGGCCCCAGCTTGCGGGCTTTGGAGAGTGTGGAGCCACCCTTTAATTGCCATTGCTCCCAGGTCCACTCTGACTCGGAGTGGTAGTACCTGTTAGGGTCCCAACTATGGGTTAAATAGAAACCCACTTGAAACAACAAATATATTCTATTAAAAATATTTTCTTCCGAATCTTTGTATTCGGCATTAAATAACCTGAAAAGGGTTGATATGCCGTAAAACAAAAACAACCAACCAACCAATGCTGGCCAAGACAGTCTACATTTACTGTCTTTTTTATTTATTTATTTATTTATTTATATTGGTTTCGATATAGTTTGTTCTAATGACATTGCTCTGTGCTTTAGCTACCGCACATGAAGAAAACATCTAGTCGTAAATAAAATGTCCAAAAACGTGAAAGATTAAAGTGAGTCATCGGAAATCTAGTGTCTATCTATATTGGTTTATACAGGGTGCCCCCCCCCAAAAAAAAACGGGCCCCAACTCTAATTAGGCCCCGTTTCTTAGTGTTTTGTCCGAATGAAATGAAACTTTGGTCATAACTAGTTTATTATATTCAAAACATCACATCAAAACACTAGGGTCTTTTCCCTTTTTTTCTTCGTACTACAGCATATGTTCTAGATGGCCTCCATTTAGCTTTTGTTTTTTGTTTTTTTTGGGGGGGGGGCACCCTGTATAGTGTTCTATGCTTTAGCCATCCTACATAAAAACAAACTCCGTCTTAAATAAAATTCCCTGAAGGTTAGAAATCAGAGGGAGATATCTGAAGTCGAATATATTTCACTATGTCAATTAGACGCACAATTAGCCTTCTTAATCATTCTCGTTAACGTTGAATAGTGCTGTGCGACACTTCTAATTTAAAATGTCAAAAAAAAAAAAAATTTTTTTACATGAAGGGGACATAACCACGGCTACCGAGAGTAAAGAAGGCCGATGCATATGACAGCGTGACGTCACTATCAGATTCACTTGTAGGGATATGATCTAGGCTATCAGTAGCAGTTTCGTCTAGTTTTCAGTTTGCTGTCTAACATGGTGTATTCTTGCGTTGTTACAAATTGCCGAGGAAATTATCCAAAAGGCCCCAAAGTACATATATTTTCTTATCCTAAACTTTCTCAATTTGGATACGTGCCATTAGAAGGGAAAATATTTTATTCTAACCAAATATAGTAAAGTAAGTAATGTTATTTGTTAATAATTAAACGTGTATTTAATTAGAACTGTATTCAAGTACTTTCATAACGTTTGATAACATTGTTAATATAAATTAAAGTACTTTCATAACGTTTAATAACATTGTTAATATAAATTAAAGAAACAATACTATTTATTGCTAATACAGCAAATATTATGTTGATAATTTAACTGATTATTTTCTTATAAGGCTCTATCAGGAAGATTGAAAATTTAATTTAATTTTGTTTTAGGTTTTAAAATTATAAACAAATAATTTTTACACGAGGATAATTGTCAAAATGTTTTTTTTTAATAATAAATAAAATCTTTCATTGAGTATGTCCAAATATTTGAAAGTTCTATATTTTTTTCTAAAGTCGGTTTGAAAATTATTCGCCACGTGGCTTAATGAAATTAGCCGTGACTGAGCGTTATATATTAAAATCGATTGTTTCTTTTTAGAATTATAAACAAATAATACAAATATTGATTGTTTCTTTTTAGAATTATAAGCAAATAATACAAATATATTTGTCAAAATGTTTTTTTTTTTGTCAATAATAAATAAATCCTTTCATTCATCATATCTTATCGTAATAGAAAGTAACCCATCGCATGGCGGTGCTGTTTGCCTCCTTAAGGTCTTAATATACCCAAACCTTTCATTGAGTATGTCCAAATATTTGAAAGTTCGGGTTTGTTTTACTGTACACATAAATTCGAAAAAGTTGTCGCAAAACAAATATAGAAGAAATAAATGTTATCAAAGGCAAGATAAGTTACTTTTCTACCCAACTGGATATGTTTTTAGTTTTTATATTTAATGTAACATGCTTATTCAGCTCGAAAAAACATACAGTGTTTTCCGATGTATTGGAAAATTCAAAATAGCGGCCGACTCTCTCTCTCTCTCTCTCTCTCTCTCTCTCTCTCTCTCTCTCTCTCTCTCTCTCTCTCTCTCTCTCTCTCGGAGATGGTAAGTTTGGGAAAAGGTGTTATAAATAAAAACCAGTCAAAATACTGTTAAAAACCTGCCGAATATATGTCAGACTATGTCACGGTAACATATATTAAGCGAGTTTCTAACAGTATTTTGTCTGTTTTTTATTTATAACTCATTTTCCCAAACTTACCGCCTCAAAGAGAGAGAGAGAGTCGGCGAGTCGGCTGCCATTTAAAATTTTTCAATACATCGAGCTGAATAAACATGTTACAGTAAGCATAAACATTAAAAACATATCCAGTTAGGTAGAAAAATAACTTATCTTGCCTTTGATAACATTTATTTATTCTATATTTGTTTTGTGACAACTTTTTCGAATCTATGTGTACAGTAAAACAAATCCGAAAGTTCTATATTTTTTCTAAAGTCGGTTTGAAAATTATTCACCACGCAGCTATTAATGAAATTAGCCGTGACTGAGCGTTATATATTAAAATTGTTTCTTTTTAGAATTATAAACAAATCATTTTTACATGAGAATATTTGTCAAAAATATTTTTTTAAATTTATTTATTTGCCTCCCCACGAGGGCACAGTTAGACACAAGGTAGGGTTTTAATGTGGGAAAATTTAGCTCCCCCAAAAGGGGCACTCTGAACAGGAACAAAAATAAAATAAAAATTGTGTCAGTCATGAAGGATTTCTCTTCCACTGACCGAGGACAGAACAAATAAAGTGTAGCATCAGAACAGATACTACACTGTGATTATTATTGTAAATGTTTGTTTACTATCTTTTTTTTTTTTTAGATTTTAGCAATAGTTTACATTATGGTATAAATGTTTTCTTTAATTATGTTTTTAGGTATGTGAACATCATTTTCGGCCTGAGGATGTAATAAAGAAGTCAAGATTCGATGATAAAACGTTGTGAAATAAACACGCAAGATGAGAACATTAGTCCGAATAATCTCTAAAGTTCCAAAAAATAACATTCAACCCATGTGATTTTTCTCTAAATTAAATTAAAATAAATATATTTCTGCACTAGTAACTTTTATTGTTTGTTTGTATTTAAATTATTTGTTTGATTTCAAGTTTTTGTATTTTATCGTTTGTTTTCATTCTTTAAATTATTTATCGATGGTTTTCACTTTTAAAATTATTCATCGTTGGTGTTTAATATGTTTTTAAATTCTTTGTTTCCTAACTTCATAATTCAGTTTTATTAGTATTAAATTGTATATTGCTTTAAAATTACTTAATTTTACATAGATAATATTTATATTTTATATTGAATAAAGTTCAGTTTCAGTATTAATCGAACTGTGTTCCTTTTTCTTTTTAAAAATGTTTCATTGCTCTTTTTTAAATGGCCCTCATATAGTACTGACAGTCTCACAAATCTTACCTACATTGCCTGCATGCATTTTTGAATTAACAGGCCTTCTTCTTACTCTCGGTGTCCGTGAGATAACTCAGTTTCACAGTCTTTTGAGGAAAGGTCAATTACTAATAACCAAGGAAAACCTCTTAACTTTAAATTAAAAACAAAAAGTCCGCATCTAACAATAAAAAAAGCAACATTTTACGAAAGACAGGCTTTTTATTTCAATAGACGCAAGAATAATATGTCTTGTAGAAGAGTGTCCAAATATTAATCAATTCCAAATATCACCAGAGAAACTGATTTCTTTAAAATATGTCTCGCGGGGCATTTCTTGTCTCATTTGGTCTCGTCGCTGTAATTAGTTCTGCTGCCTAAAAAAAGGCCTTAAGGCAGGATTGAATCTTTGCCTACCACTTATGTGTTTTATTCTTTCGTCTTTTGGCCCACAGAGTCTACATTTACCGTTTTTTTTGGGGGGGATGTTTACATTTGTTTGGATAGTGTTTTTTTCTTTTTACAAAGGCGTCACCACTTATCAAGGCCCAGAGACCACTTGAGGATAAAGGTTAATGAGTATACAGCAGTCAACGAGATAATATCGTAGCAATCATTAGTAGCGGAAATTTAGTTAATTAGATTACTTAAGGGATGAATCAACAAGAATCTGTTTACGTTGGACTTGAAGATAACCAAATTGTAATCAGATGGAAAGCAGGAAAACGGAAGAGACATCCACAGGCGTGCAGTTCTAAGAAAGAAGCTTTGTTCATGGAATCTACGTCTAGGTTTAGGCACAGATGAAGGGTGGAGGAAATTATTGATAGTGGTTTCAGATAGACGAGTGTTTTTCGTGAAAATTTCGCGAAGAGAGACCATAGATTGGAGCTTTGTCGGTGCAGACGACTGCTACGGGCTACGCTGGTTTTTACATCAGAGTTTCCTTTTCCTAGATGCATGGCTTAACGAAAACTGGGGGTGCATCCCTCCCAGTGAATTAATGTGCCCCCAGATACCAACCTGGAAATTTCGACTACTCGGCGCGATACAAACTGCGCCTAGACTTTCTAAATAGTCGCCCATCTGGTACTGACCAGGCTCAATGCCTTATATATATATATATATATATATATATATATATATATATATATATATATATATATATATATATATATATATACTAGCGGGGGGTACTCGGCATTGCCCGGGTGTTTTGAGGTGTGTGTGATTTTGGGTACATTGATTAAAGCTGATTGCTTTCGGACATTTCCGGCGATCGCGACCGGAAAAATACCGCCAGAATTAGTGTCGCTTTTATTATATGAAAAAGCCTAATTCACATGTGGCGAGCGAAAAATGTTGAGTATTTATCTTCTCGAAGTCGAGCAAATTAAATAGACAGGCGAGTTCCGTTATTAACTCAGACATATTATGATTTATATGTGATATAAAAAGTTTTAAGAAGTTGTGAGCCGACCGACCGCTTCTCGAAAAAAAAAGCCTTTCTTGGATACACAAATAGCGAACATACACACACACATTTTCGCTTTTATATATATACTAACGAAGGGTACCCGGCGTTGCCAGGGTGTTTGGAGGTGTGTGTGTGGGGGGGGGGGTTAAAAAAAAGTAAGTATGAGGATCGAACCCGAACCGTTGAGACAAAGTTGTGAAAAAAAAAAAAAAAAAAAAACGTGCGACGTTAACAATTGCCCCACCGCGAGATGCTTACGGAAACACGTTTGAATTTATTTAATTACTTGGATTTAGCAGGTGCTCGTTTTAATGAGTTAATGAGGTCAAGTTTGACTGCGGGATGGTATTCATTTACTGCTGAACGCTTTTTCCCCCTCCCCCAAGATGTTATAGGAAAAAGACTAACCCACATGAGGCAAGCGACAAATATTGAATATTTATCTTCCCGAAATCGAGCAAATTAAATAGACAGGCGAGCTTCGTTGTTAACTGTGAGATATTACGATTTATATGTGATATAAAAAGTTTTAAAAAGTTGTGAAGCGAGCGACCGCTTCTCTGAAAGAAGCCTTTTGTAGACACACAGAAAAAGCGAACACACATACATACATACATACATACATACATACATACATTTTCGCTTTATATATATATATATATATATATATATATATATATATATATATATATAATAATTCTTTTTACTTTCTTGAACTTTTATAATTCTTTTAACTTTCTTGAAGTTTTACATTTGGATTTTACCGTCACTGGATTTTTTATCTTCCACCAGACTATCCATTAATGTGTAATCACCTTTTTCTTTACCATATTACTTATTTTGTTTTCAAGTAAGATCTTTGACTTACTTGTTGTTTCATCAAATACTTCTGCATGCAAAATCCGATCTCGCATTTTGCTAATTCCTACCCTCTGATGAGAAGGAGAGCATTTCTTCGAAACTCCGCGAATTAAGGACCATCCATTTATCTAGTGTTTCCTTTTCAGATTAAATATGTTTTTAACTCATTTCAAAGTGTTTTTTAACATATTTTATTAACTGTTTGCTCATATATATATATATATATATATATATATATATATATATATATATATATATATATATATATATATATATATATATATATATATATAAAACCCTTTCTTAAATAAAATTTCCTCAACGTTAGAAATCAGAGGGAGCCATATGAAATTGTATATATTTTACTGTATTAAGTCGACGCATGAACTGCCTTTTTTTTTAAAAATAATTTTCACTAACGGCAGGTGGCAAATACCAAGAAGAAAGAAAATGTTCAACTAAACCCAACCGACTAGAATTAAATACTCCATGTCTGGTTACCGATTCCCTCAACGAAATTTGTGATAACCACGTTCACACATAAACATAATCTGAAACACGCCTACTATATGTAGCTCTTCCTTCGTGTTTACTGTTATCACGTCTGTCATCCTTGCTTAGATCACTTTGTTTGTTTGTGCCGCCATATCCCAAACGATTTGCGTAACTTCGATTTTCCAGTACTGTCCCTCTGCTTTTTGGTATTTACTTCCGTCTCACTACAGGAAGATGTGGCACAAGGTTAAGAAAGCGAGGAAAGTCAAGTCAGCGCCCGTAAAAAAGTAACACTTTGGCGTAACGAAAATTGCCTGGGCAGTCCGTCGGCATCGTCCGGTTGGGGCGCCTTTGGCAGTAAGCAATAAACCTACTCCCCCACCTGAAAGCCGGGAGGCAAGGCCTAGGAAGGTTGTTTCCTTATAGTCTTTGCTTTGTATGTATGCCATTTGTTTGCACCGTCAAAGTGAAGACGTTTGCATAGTTCCCAGTGAACTGTCTTTCCCCACACATTTCTGTTTGCTTTTGTATTTCTTTGGACTAGTTTGTTGCATTCATCTTGTCGCAGTTTCAGATAATCGCTCAATCTATGTCAACAAGCTTGAATCCTCGTCAGCAGAAATCTGACTTCCTTAGTAATACGTCACGTCCACGTGTTCTAAAAATAACAACGACTTTTCTTCAGCAGCAAAGGAAAAATACCAAAACTATTTTTTCCTTAACCAAAAGAAAAATAATAGATTTTAATTTTGAATGGAAAATAAGATATATACAGGCAATAAACGCCACAGATATTTTTGCCTGTAAGAAATTCTGTCCAAAATGAATCATAGTCATTCATCAAACCAGTCTACTGTAGCATAAACGGCTTTTCATGAATTCAGCGGCTTCACAGCAAATTTTCGATTCGATCTGTGAGATAAGAGCCTCCCAAGTTCCGTTGTCATAGAATCCAGGGGCAGGAGTAACAGTATTCAAACAACCCTTTCAGGACTACTAAACAAATTACTAATGAAAGTCACAAACTACCTGTGCGTGATACACATTCTACTTTCTACTGCTGCATGCTTCCTGGAACTCCCCTCACAGCCTGCCACTTCAGTTCCTGAAGTTTGCAGCGACTCTAGCTTACGCCTCAGCGGCTCCCCCACCTCACTCCTGCAGCTTCTAGCGACTCCAGCTCACTCCTGCGGCCTGCAGCGCCTCCAGCGCCTCCAGCTTACACCCTGCAGCCCCTGCTTACTCTTTTAGCCCCAACGCTTCCAGTCACCAGTTTATGCGGTCCACTGACGTCCAGCTATCCGTACCAATACACACTGACGTCTAGCTACCTGTTCTACTGCCTACTGATGTCTATACGACTCGGATCAACCCGAAGCATGTCATGTTACTTCAGGGACGCAATAATTTCAACGCTGCGAGACGCCCGTTCTCGCTCCGACTCATCCTAATATCCATTACCGTACATTTGACTTTTTTTAATAAACAATAAAACACGATATCCTATCGTCTTCAGCCAAACATCTGTGTTTGTTACCTTCCTTTGCTATTGCCGTTACCTCTTTGCCTTGTGTCTACTTTATTAGCTATACGGTCGATTAGCACCTTCACGTTTTAGAAATATGGCACAATCACGTTGACGCACCGATTCCCGCCAGATCGTTGAAGCTGAGCCTGACCAGTACCAGATGGGTGACGATTTGGGAAGGCGAGGCGCTGTATGTACCGTGAGGTAAAAATATCAGGTTGAGAAACTGACACGGTCTATCCTTCTCTCGAGGGTAGATGGGAATCTCTTAAGCCGTGGTAAGCAACCCATCTAGTGATGGCGCCACGATAAAAAATACCCTTGATAGTCCTGGCGACGCATCAAGTGTTGATGATGTTCAGCTACCGGCATGATTTGAATTACACTACAAACTCGAGTAATGAGTTCAATCTCGGCTACGGCTGCGCTGGATGGATGGAGCACCTTCACACCTTTCAGCCATCTGAAACAATCCATTATGTGATTTATCTTTTCGTCTCTTTGCCCACAGAGTCTACATTTACTGTTTTCGTGAGTTTTGTCTATATTCGTTTTGATATAGTTTGCTCTAATAGCATTGTTCTGTTCTTTAGCTACCACATAAAAAAAAAGACTTTGTCTAAAATAAAATGAGTGAAGGGAGCAAACCTGAAGTTGTATAATTAATCGATGCGCGTTTGTAATCACTGTCACTAACAGCAGGGATCAATACCGAGAAGAAAGAAAAGATTTTACATCTAAATTCAACCGACCAGAATTAAATATTTTTGCTGATTTTATTTTTATTTTATTTTTATTTTTTTTTTTTTCTACACAATCATTCAAATAATTCACCGAAGGTGACTTAACAAAAGCTCACACTTTTAAAGGGTTTTAAATATACGACAGCTTGTCTTTGATGTGACTGCCGCAAACGCCCGGTAGTAGCAATAATAAGAAGAAGAAGAAAAAGAAGAAAAAAGCTGTCGCTAAAAGCACTGACGGTAGGGAAGTATGATAACGAAACAGAGCAGCGGCTACCTAGATCTACATAAAGGCTTATTCGACTGAACGTGACGTCATCGAAAATGGATTTAGGTGGAGGCGATATTGAATGATAGTCACTGGGTAGGTCATTTAAAAAAGTATTAAAATTTAAAAAATATATATTTAACATAAAAAAAAAGAAAGAAACGAGGGTGAGCATTCGATTTATATTAATATCTATTTAGAACTAACAGTGGCAGTACTATCCAGCTTTGCCCAGGGTTCTGCGAAATAAAACAGAATAACTAAAAATATGTAATATCTTTCATTTTTAAGAATTTTTTAAAACTCTCTCTCTCTCTCTATCGCTCTCTCTCTCTCTCTCTCTTTCACTATATATATATATATATATATATATATATATATATATATATATATATATATATATATATAGTAATTTATAAAATATATATGTCGATTAAGCTACACTGAATATTCTGCGTTTCATCCAACTATAGGATTCGTCAGGCTTATGCGCATAAGCCTGACGAATCCTATAGTTGGATGAAACGCAGAATATTCAGTGTAGCTTAATCGACATATATATTTTATAAATTACTAACTAGCTCTACCTACGTATTGAGCACTTTTGAAGTAAATACTTAAAGTTTACGCATAAATCTATATTTCGTATATTAAATTTATGTGAATAAATGAAGTAGTTATATATATATATATATATATATATATATATATATATATATATATATATATATATATATATATATTACTAGCAGGCCGCCCGGCATTGTCCGGTCGTAAATTACGCTTGAATATGATATTTTAATTAATGCAGATTTCGTATTTATTAGTATATTATATTGGACCCAATATATAGTAATGATTTAAAAAGTTTAAAAAAATATGACACGTGCGCCACCACCGAGAATCGAAACCAAAAAGTTTAGCTTACGATTTACTTCCATTTGACGCTAATGCCTGAGCTATGAAGACATGTTTGTTGCAAAGCTAAAAATCAAAACATGAACCAATAGCTATTACGCTACGCATGCATATTCGTAATGCCGGCGTTCGACCTCCACCTGGCAAATTCCATTTCTTGAATTTTCACACTTTTGCGCCGATTTTCCCCGGCTGGAACCCAAATATAAAGTTTCAGATGTTTCAAATACCCTATATATTAAGTTTCATGTACGTAAACCCAAAATTGAAAGAGGATTTGGTAAGCAAAAGTTTTTAAACACACACACATATATATATATATATATATACGCATACATAAATATATATATATATATTTATATATATATATATATATATATATATATATATATATATATATATATATATATATATATAAATAACTTTTTTCCGCAAATATTATGCAAGTATAAATCACGTAGAATATCTGCATGAACCTAATTACACGTAATGGTTAAATAAAGATGATCATACCATAAGAAAACCGAAGCAACTAATATGGAATTAATTAAAATGAATGTTTGAAAGAATATGTAAATTAGCTAGATCTTTTGCAGATTAATACAATTCCACAGCTCATATGCAACAAAGTTGTATTTTGTTTTCAAATAAATAGAAAAAAAAAAACGTGTTTTTATATGAATACCAATACATAAAAAATATTATAAGAGTATAGATTAATTTTTATTTATTAAACATTTGAATATTTGGGTTTGTTTTACTGTACACATAGATTCGAAAAAGTTGTCAAAATACAAATATATAACAAATAAATGTTATCAAAGGCAAGATAAGTTACTTTTCTACCTAACGATATAATTTCCGTGTTTTTATTCAATGTAACATGTTTATTCAGCTCGAAAAGCATAGTGTTTACCGATGTATTGGAAAATTCAAAATGCCGCCCAACTCTTTAACACGGTAAGTTCGGGAAAAGGTGTTATAAATAATAAACTAGACAAAATACTGTTAGAAATTCGCTCAATATATGTTACCGTGACATAAATTGACATATATTCGATGTTTTTTTTAAATAGTGTTTTGTCTAGTTTATTATTTATAACACCTTTTCCGAAACTTACTGTGTTAAAGAGAGAGTCGGACGCCATTTTGAATTTTCCAATACGTCGGTAAACACCGTATGTTTTTCGAGCTGAATAAACATGTTATATTTAATATAAACATTAAAAACATATCCAGTTGGGTAGAAAAGTAACTTATCTTGCATATGATGACATTTATTTGTTATATATTTGTTTTGTGACAACTTTTTCGAATCTATGTGTACAGTAATACAAACCCGAATATTTTATTCAAAATTCTATTAAATATTTTTACGTGTACAAAAATATGCATGGGCATGCATGTTTCGGGATATCATCTATCGTCAGCTAAAAACAAGGTCAGAGCTTGTCACAGCTCGATAAGTAGCCTTACACCAAACCATAGTACCTTGTAAACTTTTATGCACGATTTTTATTACTTTTAAATTTAAGATTGTTGATTTTTTTTTTTTTAGCGATTTTATAGTATTTCCTACTCCCCCTGATCGTTTTTAGGGATTTACCTCCCCTTTGCTTCATTTTCTAGTCGCCTGTATTTGGGATGTATTTTTTGTTATTATTAATAATTTTTATTTATTGAACATCTGAATATTTTATTCAGTCTATTTAACTATGTCTATCCATATCACTGTCTCTCTCTCTCTCTCTCTCTCTCTCTCTCTCTCTCTCTCTCTCTCTCTCTTTCTTTCTTTCTTTCTTTCTCCTCCTCTCTCAGTCATGTTACTTTTTGAACACAAAAATTTTAGAGACTCTTTTTATTAAGTTATTGAGACCTTCTCTTTGCAAGCAAAAAGAAAATCTTCTTGGACTTAATTTAGTCTCTATGTAATTTTTCCCCCGTTTATTTCTGGGGTTTCCCCCTACCCCCGCCATTTTCATGGCTTTTTTTGTTTGTTTTAAATCGTATTTGCCTCGATTTAGCTTTGATAAGTGAGGAACGAAACCTGGTTAGCTAACTTTTATTTTCATTTTTTATTTTTTAAATTCATTATGCTTTTTGGTCTGTATTTAGCCGTTATATATATATATATATATATATATATATATATATATATATATATATATATATATATATATATATATATATATATATATATATATATATATATATATATATATATATATTGAAGGGAGTATTCCAGCATTTTTCCCAATTCTGATACAATTACCGCTTCCGTACTAAATTTCTGATTCTAATACAATTACCGATTCCGATTGCGATTCTTTATAAATCTCTAACTATTTCACTATAAAATTGTTATTTTATCCTGATTACTGTAAAAACACATCTTAAATGTGCTTATATTTTCTCAAATGTGAAAACATACTTGTGAGGAGGTGATCTAGAGATTTTAGTTCTACTGGAAGTTTAAATCAGTAAATATTATTTCATTATTACGACAAGCAGTGGAAGATGTTTCTTAAACGAAAATCAGATAAAAAAGATAATTTAAGGAATCGGTTTTGGCATCGGAAAATAGACTCTAATTTTTCCTATACCGATTCCGGTACCCCAAAAAACTTCGAGTTTTCCAATTCCCGATCTGATTCCGATTAATCGTCCCAGCACACACACACACACACGCACGCACGCACGCACGCACGCACGCACGCACACACACACACACACACACACACACACACACATTAATTTCAGCATATACTGGGTGGAACAATAATATTGTTGCCATAAAAAATGACATAATTCTATTTCAATTTGATGAAAACCGGTTCCCGTTTTTGGTTGCAGACCATCTACTAGTTGGCCAGTTGTGTACAAATCCTAAGAGTGATACAAGACTTCTATTATGACTGAAAGTGATACAATGTTAAACAAGCACGATCGGAGGTACACCACTGTACAACTCATGCTCTCTACCGATCAAAGATATGACAACAGGACCATTGCCAGCACCTCCAAAATGCATCGCTTGATTGCCACAAATAAGAGGGAAAATAATAACGTTATTATTTAAAAAGCCATAACGTTATTATTTAAAAAGCCATTCTTAACATGGGGAGGGGAGGGGGTTTGTACCTAATCTGTACTTTAACCTTACAATTGAATAAAAAACTTTAATTAAACGTGGAAATACGATTTAATAAATAGCGCAGACCACTCTTTGCATTAGCACTAAATATTATTTAAGCAAGTTACTAATTCGTAAAAAAAACTACTTTTACCAACCAATCTTATATCGAAAAAAAAAAAAAAAAAAAAACTCAAAAAGCAAGCGACAAACTTTAATTATGTTTTTTTTTGTTTTTTTTTTAATTATCGAGTAAACAGAAAATGAAATCTACTTCGTTTCGTGAATTCGTGGCTGTGAAATGAATCGAATCGGAAGTTCAGTTTTATCAACAAAACAGCTTCGCACTAACGGTTACGAAAATATATTTATTTTATTTAATATTTTAATAATTCGCGAGGTAAATTTATTTTAATAACAAAAAAACATCCCTCGACTCTAAAGATGGGTTGTCTCGAAATTTCAAATAAATTGGTAACGTAGAAATATGGTTTTATTCGCTTATAACGAACCAAGAATCACATTTTTATATATAGAGACTAGCTGTACCCTGCCACGCGTTGCAGTGGCTCAATTTGGTGTAATGGAAAAATTTAATAAAAAGAGAAAATGCATGTTTCTTATATTAGTACAGCAATCCACTGCAAAAAGTGAAAAAGAAGGTGAAAATGAAAAAAAATGGTACTCTTGCAGAATTTGATCTGGATCCTCGGGAGTTTCTGTCAATCATTCATGGTTTGGACTTGACCAACAATCAGTGGATCAAGCCGAACGTAGCAAAATGTTGAAACGCTAAATGTTTTTTTTTGTTTTTTGTTTTTTTTTCTGTATACAAAAATGTGAGTTAGTAATTAATATTTGGTTGATGGGGGGGGTTACTATACACAGATTCGAAAAAGTTGTTCAAAAACAAATAAATGAAAGCAAAGGTAAGGTAAGTTACGTTTCTACCTAACTGGATAATTGTTTAGTGTTTTTATGTAATGTAAAATGTTTAATCGGCTCGAAAAACAGAAATGGTCGCGGACTCTATTGAATACGTTAAGTTTGGGAAAGTAAGTTGAAAACTAAAAACTATACAAAACAGTGTCTCAAACCCCACAAATATATGTTACCATGACATAGGCTGGCATAATCGGTGTGTTTCTGACAGTATTTTATATAGTTTTTTAGTTTTAACTCACTTTCTCTAACTTAAAGTAATCAACAGTGTCCGCCACCATTTGTAGCTTTCAAATACCCCGATAAACACTGTTTTTCGAGCCGACTAAACGTTACATTAAATGAAAAGGGTTTATATTACTAAACACAGATACAAAAAAGTTGTAAAAAAATAAATATATAACAAATAAATGTTATCAAAGGCAAGAAAAGTAAATGTTCTACCTAACTGGATAACATTGTAGTGTTTTTATGTAATGTATAATCGGTTCAAAAACATTCAATGTTTATCGGTATATCTGAAAAATACAAATGACGGCAGACTGTATCGAACACGTTAAGTTTGGGGAAATTTTGGGAAAATGAGTTTAAACTAAAAAACTATACAAAATATTGTTAGGAACTCACTCAATATATGTTACTGTGACGTAGGCTGACATATAATCAGTGGTTTTAAACTTTTGCTCGATACAGGTGACGACTTTTAAAAGTCCCTTTTAGTGATTACTTGGTTTGAGGATATTTGTAGAACTAAACGGCAAATCTGCTCCAAAAAATCCGGTATTATTTTACTTTAAGGCCCGTTTCACTTTCATATATAACGAAATATTTTATTGTAGATTTCCGTGTGCTAAGAACGAATCTGCAAACCGTTTCCGTAGAAAAAAGAAAGTTTTCATGATATTCATGAAATTACTTTTTCGAAAATTGTGTGATCACTTTTCAATGTAAATTTAACTTAGAATGAGCACCCACTTTCTGGCCACCTGAGAGAGGGGCATTTTTCTGTGTTTCTTGGCTAAAAAGTTTTTTGTTTGATTTCTTTTGCATGGTAATAACCCCTGAACTCTGGAACTATTTTCCATTTCACAGCCGTAGCCTTCATTTACGCTATGCGTGAGCATAAACGAAAGCTGTTTAGCCAATAAACATGGAAAAAAATCCCCCCTGTCTCAGATGGCTAGAAAGTGGGTGCTCATTTTAAGTTAAGTTTACATGGAAAAGTGATCGCCGCTTTTTCGAAAAAGTAATTTCTTCATATCATAAAAACTATTTTTTTTGCGACGGAAACGGTTTGCAGATTCGTTTTTAGCACACCAAAATCTACAAAAAAAATGTTTGCTATTTACGAACGTGAGAAGCACGGCCCTTAATGGAAAATTATATCAAAAATCCGGGGGAAAATAGTTTTCAATAAAAACAGCAAATGAATTCGATAGAAAAAAATGGATGCTATTTTTTTTTTCTTTTTTCTGTGTGTTTCTTGGCTAAAAAGTTTTTTGT
>NC_136524.1:45321603-45329103 GCF_053919585.1 Euprymna scolopes | reverse complement strand
GAAGGAAAGTATTTCTTCGAAACTCCGCGGATTAAGGACTATCCACTTCTTTTGTTTTGGCATCTAATATTGTCTGTAGTGTGTCCAGGTAAATTGAAGTGGTTTGCTAGTGGGGTTGGGGATTTTTGTCTGATTGTCGTCTTATGATTGTTTAGGCGGATTCGAAAACGTGTCAGAGTTTTGCCAATATATCTTCCATTGTTGCAAATGGAGCAGTATATGTAATATATCACATTAGAACTGTCACATGTTAGACGCAGCGGTTTCAGGTATATTGAATAGTGGTGTGATATTTAGGTGTATGCATATAAGACATCGCGGTTTATTGCATCTATAATTGCCATTTTGTTGTGTGCAGGTGAGTATGGCTGAGAGATTGGGTGGTTGTTTGATCGCATGTCGGAACAGATACAACACTTTGATCTTGTCCCCCGTGCCGCCAAAGCGGGGGGGGGGGGGTCTGTTGTATTTATTTGCTTCCCCACTGAGCAAATTGGACACAAGGCCGTTTTTTAATGTGGAGATAGAGGGAGGGGGGAGGGAAAGGGGGGACCAACTCCCGAGAGGTGGGAAATGGGAGCTGGATAGTAACTGTTGGTCTGTAGGGTGATCCCTACATTGACCGAGGTCAGATATGTGGGGTTACCCCCACATATGGTCTTTGCTAATCTTAGCTTGCAGCATCTGTCGGAACAGATGGTATTTATTTGCTCCCCCACCGAGCAAATTAGGCACAAGGCCAATTTTTAATGTGAGGAGTGAAGGGAGGGGGAAGGGGAAAAGGGGACCAGCTCCCGAGAGGTGGGAAATGGGAGCTGGTTAAAGGTCAGGCATGTGGGGTTGCCCCCACATCTGGTCTTTGCTAGTCATAGCTAGTCATAGCTAGTCATAGCTTGCAGTATCTGCCGGAACAGATACTACACTTTGATCTTGTTGCCTGGGCCCCGGAGGGCGCTGGGACTGTAGTGGGGGGGGGACTGTTGTATTTATTTGCTTCCCCACTGAGCAAATTAGGCACAAGGCCGTTTTTTAATGTGGAGATGGAGGGAGGGGGGAGGGAAAGGGGGATCCTGCTCCCGAGAGGTGGGAAATGGGAGCTGGATAGTAACTGTGGTCGTAGGGTGATCCCTACCTTGACCAAGTTCAGATATGTGGGGTTACCCCCACATATGGTCTTTGCTAGTCATAGCTTGCAGCATCTGTCGGAACAGATACTACACTTTGATCTTGTCCCCGGTGCCACAGAGGGCAGGGGGACTGTTTGGATTTATTTGCTTCCCCACTGAGCAAATTAGGCACAAGGCCGTTTTTTAATGTGGAGATAGGGGGAGGGAAAGGGGTGTCCAGCTCCCGAGAGGTGGGAAATGGGAGCTGGAGAGTAACTGTGGTCTGTAGGGTGATCCCTACATTGACCAGGTTCAGATATGTGGGGTTACCCCCACATATGGTCTTTGCTAGTCATAGCTAGTCTTTGCTTGCAGCATCTGCCGGAACAGATATTACACTTTGATCTTGTTTATATATTTTATTGCTTTTAAAATTTTGTAAATACAATTAAGTAAAAAAACAAAAGATTTTCAAACAACAAAATTAGGCACAAGGCCCTACAAGAAATTGGAGAGGGGAAGGGTTCAGGGTCTTTGTGACTAAAGTGATTAAAAGTAATAAATGTAGACTTTGGAGTCTTACTCTTGACTGGCAACATTTACCAAAATACCTCATTCTCTCTATGGATCTTAAACTAACTAATAATTCCCCAGCGTTTAAGAATCAAAAACATATTTACAATTTATAAACAGTTGTCTGTGTGTTTGTGTATGCATTTTTTTTTTTTTTTTTTTTTTTTTTTTTTAAATTTTGTGTGTGCATGTGTGAAAAAATGAAGTTCAATTTTATTAGAAAAATAAAAAGTTTTTGAATTAAGAAAAGGATTGCTCGTGGAAAGGGGAAAACTAATTAAAAGTGTTCATATCAAAAACAAAAAATAAATCCTACTGGGTTGTTAGTGAGACCCCCCCCCCTGTACAAATCTAGGTGACTAGACCCCCCACTGTTTTCCGGGGAACCGAAAACAAGCAGGGCGATCCCTAATAGGGATTGGGGAAAATATCTTAATGGCAGTGGGAGAAAACAAAGCAACGGGTGGAGGGGGGTTGGAAGGTGACCTCTGAGTAGGGGAGTGACCGGGGATGTTGAAAAAGCAAGGATGTGGCACAAAGGGGATGGGCAGACTCAGAGGTTCTCTAGTACCAAAAAAAAAAATCAGGAACAGGATCTCATTTGTACCACCAGTCAAGAGTCTTCTTAAAATGACTTAGCTAGAACCTAAGCGGGATGGGTTCCGAAGGCCCCAGCACCGCCCGTGCCATGCTTAAGGAGGGAACACGTATTGAAACTTGGCTCCTCGACGGATGCACAAACTAGTGTTGTGCACCCACCTCTTGTCAAATTCCACTCTAGGCAACCTCCTCCAATCGCATCTGATCTTTACTTTAAGCAAATGTTTAAAGTAAACGATCAGATCCCGATCCGGAACAGATGTCCCTTCGCGGACCAACTTGAGGCGCATGATCCAAATCACCATGCGCGCTACTGCCAGGATCGCCAGGACAACCATTCTTTCCTCCCTGGGGAACGGCGGCTCCATGTTGTACACAAAATAACCTTCGTCGAGATCGAGCGGACATTCGGCATTGATGCGAGCCATTATCCCCTCAACGTACTCCAATAAGGGCTGGATCCGGCTGCAACTAAAAAACGCATGCCCGATCGTTTCCGGCTCGCGTTCATCACAGCGCAGACAGAAGCCCCTCGTATGTTCTTTATACCGGCAGAGTTCGTCGAGAAGGGGCAGCGCGTAACAGACCTCTCTGCAGGCATAATGCTTACCATCGTTCCACAATAGTGAATCGAGGCGCCCTTGCAAGCGGGTTAGTCGTTCTGCAGGGAGAGGAAGTACAGACAATCGGTAAAGGATGAGTGGAAAGACGTATGTAGCACACGCCTCCGCCCGACCCTTCAAGGACAATTTCCTTCCAATCCAAGTCTTCACCGACGATTTGACCTTGCCATATACTTCCGACCAATTCTTTTCCAGCTGAAGTCCCGGTCCAAACCAGACACCGAGAATACGGACCGGTCCATCGGTCCAGCTGAAAATACCTGGAAGCGAGTTTACCCCGGTCCAGGCTCCCAAATGCAGGCCAACAGACTTGCTGCGGTTGAAGATGGCCCCTGTGACTTCTTCGTATCGAGCGAGCGCCTTGACCACCGCTTGAACGTCCGTGTGGCAAGACACGAACACGGTGACGTCATCAGCAAACGCGAAAACTCTGGCTCGTGTGCCTCCAGGGAGGGCTATTCCGCGCAGGACTGGTGTAGCCGCCTCGTCCCTTAACTTGCGAAGGAGGGGTTCCAACGCCAGGACGTACAACAGAGGGGACAGCGGACAACCCTGACGCACCGACCGAGAGACAGCGAATGACTCCGACAGCTTACCGTTGATCTGCACCGCTACCGTCGGCCTATCATACAGGACAAAGATCCACTTGCGGAAGTCCGGATTAAATCCGGCGGCCTCTAGCACAGCTCCCAGGAACCGATGGTCGACCCTATCGAATGCCTTGGACTGATCTAAACTGATTAGCGCGGCTTCAGCGTCGTCTTCTGTCCCCTCTATGATCGAGCATATCAAATGCAAATTGTCTTGAATCGATCTCCCCCTCATAGCATAAGTCTGGTCCGGTTCGATCAAGTCAGTGATGACAACCTGCAAACGATTCGCAAGAATCTTTGCCAAAATCTTTAACTCTGTGTTTAGCAGAGTCAAGGGCCTAAAATTGTCAAAATTTTCCACCCCACCATGCCGTTGACCTTTCCTCAGCAATGTGATCACTCCCTTGGTCACCTGTCCAGGGATGGAACCCTGAGCAAACCAATGGTTGAACATATCCTTCAGAATAGGGACCAACATGGGCGACAGCCTCAAGTAGAACTCGTAGGGTAAACCATCAAGCCCCGGGGATTTGTTGTAGCTGACCTGCTTCAATGTAGTAATGACCTCATGTTCAGTAACAAGACCATCATAGCTAGCCGCCCGAGCCGCCGTGAGGCGGGGCGAGTCAGCCAAATAGCTGCCAAACTCCTCGACCCTGAGTCCGGGTAGTTGGGTGAAGCGCTCCGATAGATGCTCCCGAAACCCCTCGCAGATCTCCCGAGTCGAAACTAGGGTGTGTCCTTCCAGGTTATGTACTTTACGAATGTACCCGTCCGAACCGCACCTTAAAGCAGCCTTACGCTCAACAGCATCAACATTCACAGCCTCGTTGGAAACTTTCATTAATCTAGCCCCAACTACTTGACCTTCATACCGCTCGCTAGCCAAGCGGCTGAGGTCTTGTTTAGCTAGTGCTACCTCTAGGGGTCCCCCCCCCACTCCACCGCCCGGGTCAGCTTATCCTCTAAGCGCTTCTTTGCCTTAGCCTTATCTAACGCGAGGCATTGGCTGTATTAGACTGAGAAGCGCCTAATTTTGGCCTTAAGACTAACCCACCACTTACTCCCTGTAACCGGCCCCACTAAAGCCCGCTGAATTAATTCTGTAACCTTAAACCGGTAGTCCTCCAACTCCAACAAGGTGCTGTTGAACTTCCAGTATCCAGCTAGTTTAGGCCTAGCACTTAAGTTCAAATGGGCCATAACGAGTTTATGGTCCGAGTGTCCTAACAAGTGGAACGTAGGGCACGATAGAAAGTCTACGTCGCCTCTTCTAACTAACATCCGATCCAAGTAAGTACTCGGATGGGAAGGCGTTCCAGGATGCCACGTCCACATCTCCCACCCCGGATGATCCAGACAGAATCTGTCGACGAGATCGCACGAGGCCATCAGGTCGAACAGAGTGCTGTCACACCGCACCGACCCACTAGTCCCCCCGACCTTATCTATATTGGGATCAAGGATTGCATTCCAATCACCCATTAGAACTACCCGTTCCGGATCCACTAAGAAGCCCTCCAACCGTCGAAAAAAGGATGCCCTCTCTACAGCAGAATTGGGAGCATAAACAGCGACAATCCGAAAAACACTACTATTAACGGCAATATCAACAACAACTAGCCGCCCGTCCTCGCCTGCATGAACAACATTCACTGACGCTGACAGGGTGCGACTCACTAGCAAGGAGATTCCACGACTATAAGTATTGCCATATGCTGAGTAAACATTGTAATCGTTCACCAGCACCTGACAATCCTCGTCACAAATAAAGTGGGTCTCCTGTATAGCGGCAATATCTACCTTAAGGGACACCAAGTCTCTCACAACGCGCGAGGCCTTGCTTCGACACCTGATGCCCCTCACATTCAATGTAGCCAAGTTCAAAGCCATGTTCACTTACCTTATTCAGTGTCACAGACGGGTTTGAAATCCTTGGCAGTGAGGACGTGGCAGGCCTGGCTGAGGCTGCCGGTAAGTAGGTCTGATGAGGGTACTCCGTCATTGGCCACACCCCCACGTCCAGGGGAAAGGTTAGTTTAAGTGCCCTGTAGAAAGAGGGGTGGATGTACACGGGGACTCTGCCCTCACATTTGTAGAAAAAATTGTTCAATGAAGGATTGTCCCTGTCCACCAGCTGCTGGCCTAGGATCGCATCCTTCGCTGCATCTATCATAGCCCAGAGGGCTTGAGTCCTTGCGTCCTTGTTGACTCTAACAAAAGTGGTCAACAAGGGAGCGTCTTTAAATTTCGTCGGGTCTGTGACGCTGTCCCCACCAACATAGGCGAGACTCCTCAGCTTGTTATACCGGACCTTTTGTTGTCCTTTAAGGTCCAGTATTGTTTGGTGTGGATCTAGTTCGCAAATCCTACCTCCTGGCAGGAACGGGAGTTTTTTCGTTCGCTCATTACGAACCGCAGTTGTGGGGGGAGGGGGCTCTTTAGGTTGAGGGAGGAAGGAGGGGGGTGGGGTCGGGGTAGCTTTCACAGTCTCTTGATGGGGAGATTTATCACAGGATGGGGGGCATATAGAGTTTTTGGGGGCCTTGGGGAGGGAGTGGGAGAGTTGTTCGGGCTGCTGGGGTGGTGGGATGACGGCGGGATCAGCCTGTGTTTTGTCGGAAGTGTCTTCCTCAGTAGGTGTAGGGGGGTTAGCTCGCATCTTCCAGCTTTTCCTCCTCCTGGCCTTCCTGATCTCTGATGCGCTCAGTGTTGCTGTTGTTGGTGATTCCTCTTCTTCCTCTGATGCGACCTCCTCCTCAGACTCTTGTAACTTCCTCTTGTTTGAGGAGGAGGGTGCCTGCGTGTCCATATTTTCCGTGCCTTCTTGCTTGTTTTCTGGCTGGTCTCTGGTTACTGTTGGAGGGGGTGGGTTTTTAGCTGTCTTCCCTTTTTTAGTGACCGTCGACCAACCTTCCTGTGCTTCTGGGAGGCTTGTGGCTGGCGCAGGCGTGGAGACTTGTAGTGTATTTTTGACTGGCCCTGCAACTTTGCTTTGTGTTTTTGTTGGGTTCTTGATCCCACTCTTTTTTGGGCAGTCTTTGGCCATGTGGCCTTGTAGCTGGCAATGCCAGCAATGGGGCTTCCTCCCCTCCACTATTAGGGAGAGCGTCCATTCCCCGAATTTCAAAGTGGCCGGAATGCCGTAGAATCCTGCTTTGTCCAAGACCATCTGGATTTTATAGTCCCCAGTCATGATGTTTCTTAGACCGCGGACTGGCGTGACTTCCTCCACGTCCCTGTATTGACTGAGGATGGCCCCCAGTTGTTGGGCTTCCATATAGCAGGGGACATTCAGAACGAACACCCCATAATTTTATTATACCATATTTCTTCAAATTGAAACATAAGTATCAAAGTATACTTATGCAGATAGATATGAAAAGTCTTTATTAAAGTTTGTGCCTATTTCCATTCTATGGAGGCCAGGCGCGAACACAGACCCCACAATTTTATTATACCATCCCTATTTAAGTTAAAACATACTTATCAAAGTATTCTTATGTACATCTATATCAAAAACACTTGCAAACGTTTTTTTTTAATTTTTAATTTTTTATTTCCCTACTTTGTGGACCAAGCGCGAACGCAAACCCCACAATTTTAATGAACCACTGTTCTGCCAGATAAAACATACCCATTCCTATGTCCCGATACATCTTCTATAATTATATGTAATCAGTTTTTTTTTAAATAGTCAACCATATAGGAGCCTATTCGTGACCACACACACACACGCACACTCACGCACTCACGCACACATACACACACATTCAGCTTTATATATATATATATATATATATATATACCAAATTTAATAATAAATAAATAAATAAATAAAAATTACGTCCAAATAAAAAAAATGGGCGACTTTCTAAGAAAAACACTGAATCTCCGAGGCAGAGACGTTAAACTTAATATCATTTAAAAAAATCAACAGCAAAAACTATGTAAACAGATAAACGATAACAACTAAACAGTAAATAGTCTATGGCATCATAGCGT
>NC_136524.1:45189103-45316603 GCF_053919585.1 Euprymna scolopes | reverse complement strand
AATAATTATAACTTACAACCGGGCAAAACCGGCTAATCTGTTAGTATGTATATATACTGGTAGGTTTATTTATTTATTTTTTTTCACAAGGAGCTCACCACTTATCAAGGCCCGGAAGCCACTCAGGGATAAGGGTTATTGCATGTACAGTATGTTGTATGTTAGTGTTGAGATTTCATAAAGTGTCTATTTAAGGGGACGGTTCATCAGGAACTTGTTTACGTTGGATTTGAAGACATCCAAGTTGTAGTCAGGTGGGAAACAGGCAGACGGAACAGAGTTCTACTGGCGTGCTGTTCTAAGAAAGAAGCTGTGTTCATGGAATCTACGTTTTGATTTAGGCACAGATAGAGAGTAGGGAAAATTTTTGACAGTGGATTCAGCTAGACGGGTGTTTTTCATAAAAGATTGGTGAGGGGGGACCAGAGATTGGAGCTCAGACGAGCACTTGCCATGGAAATAACGGTAAAACAAAGACAGGCTCGCAACGTCTCTTCTGTGGGAGAGAGGTTGCAGGGAAGAGAAAAGGGCATCCCCCTACTAAGCCACAAAGTCTATTTTGTACTCTGTCAAGGCAGGATAGGCTATTTTTAGCAGCTCCTGCCCAGAAAGGGCAGCAGTACTCCATCCTTGGACGTACTTGGCTTTTATATAGATAGAGAATTGCATCAGTAGTGAGATATCATCTGGAGCGGTAGAAGGAACCCACCATCTTTCCAGCGACCCTGGCAACAGACTTGATGTACGTGTTCCATTTCATATCAGGAGTAAAGGTCAAGCCCAGAAGCTTGTCAAAACATTGAGCTTCTCCTAGGCGAGAGCCATCCATTACAATTGATGCCAGATGGGGATCAGAGCGTTGATGGTGTAAAGATAGGAGCTTGGTTTTAGATGCATTAAAGGTAACCAGCCACCTCTTCCCCCACTGAACTACACGCTCGAGATCAGAGGAGAGAGAATCAGAGAGAACTTTGTCATTTACAGCCTTTGATGTGTTGCTGTAGATGGTCGTGTCATCAGCATAGATGTCAACGAATGATTGTGTTTAGGGAGATCATTGATGTAGATCAGGAAGAGAGTTGGGCCCAGGATGGACCCCTGAGGAACTCCAGCATTAATACTGCAGGCCTCTGATTTTTGTCCATCGACCACTACTCTTATGAGCCTATCGGAGAGAAATGATTTAATGATTGAGAAAACATTTCCAGTTATACCGTAGCTGGAAATCTTGTGAAGTAGGCGTTTATGCCATACCTTGTCGAAGGCCTTTGATATGTCAAGTGCAATTGCCCTAGAAAGGTAGCCTTTGTTGAGAGATTCGCTAATCCTATGAGATATAACCATTAGCACATCTGCAGTAGATCTTGCAGAATGGAAACAATATTGCGTGTCACTAAGGAGGTTATTTCTGCTGAGGTGGCTGACTATTTCTCTATTTAGTATGGATTCCAGCAACTTACTCATGACACACAGGAGACTTATAGGTCTGTACTGAGAGGGAGAGGACTTATCACCTGAATTCTTAAATACAGGGCATACTGATGAGGTTTTCCAGGGTGTTGGAAATCACTTCTCCTTAAGGCAACGCTTAAACAGTTTTGTAAGTATGGGAGCAAGTTCAGGTTGAAGCTTTTTTAACACTATAATTGGGATGCCGTCAGGGCCAGTTGCTTTACTGGAATCAAGGTTCTTGGCGACCTCACGCACAGATATTTGTATATGCCCTAGCGTGTTTTGTGTTATAGGAGGAAATATGGGGAGTTGATGGCCTTCGTCACATAGGGTAGAATTAGCTGCAAAGTTCTTTGCAAATAGTTTGGCCTTGTCTGATGCTGGTCCATTGATAATGGTTGGGATAGAACGCACACTTCTGTTCAGGATCCTATTTGTTATTTGCCAAAACTGGTGGGAACCAAGCCGCTGATCAGCTACTTTGGATTTAACAGACTGGGCATATAACTCTCTTGCATTTTTTATTACTCTTTTACAGTGGTTGCTGGCGTTCCTGAAAGCAGCTTTAGTCTCAGTGCATCTATTATGTTGGTAGTTATGGAAAAAGTGATTTCTGTGCACAATGGCAGCAGCACATTCTGGGGAAAACCATGGCTGGCTGTTAGGTTTTTGTTGGAATTTTTCAGATGGTATGAATCGGTCTATGCCTACAATTAACAATTCGGTCAGGTCTGATACTATAGACGACACATCCTTTTTAAACATGGAATGCAGCGGTAGATCAGATATGAATGTACGGAAGCTATCCCAGTCTGCCATGGAGTATCGGTATACAGTACAGTGGAGGGGTACGTCTGGGGACTTATTACATTTCATTTTTATCTTAACTGATATAACGGAGTGGTCGGAGGATCCTAGAGGAGAAAGAACATTGTATGAACATAGCTCAGGGGAGGTTGAGAGAAAAAGGTCTAGAAGGCTTGCAAACTGACCGGTAGTATCTGGCACTCGGGTGGGCTCGCGAACAATCTGAGTGAGGTCATAGGCAATGGCAGTCATGACAGAACCTCCCCTCGTCATCTGCCTTATATATATATATATATATATATATATATATATATATATATATATATATATATATATATATATGAGAATTAAATAAGTATAAGGTAATGTTGGTCTTTATTTCCCTATTAAATAAAATATAAACCTAGACTGGTCTTAAATCTAAGAAATAAGATAGCCGATATTTTTGTAAACAAAGAAACAAGCATAGGTCGAATACGAAACTAACATAATCGTAGCGATTTAGCTTAGTTGATTTGGCCATATTATAAATATAAAAATAAAATTCTAAACATTTTTTTCAAAAATGAATTATGTAAAATAAAGAAACATAGAAATATAATTTAAGGAATCAATAAATAGTATTATTAAAAGATATTAAATGGGTACAGGTATTGTGGGAACTTCTTACGATAGGTTTTAAAATAGTGATACGAAAATTAGGAGATATATAAATATTTAAATAAGCTCCTGACAATGATGCGTCCGGGATAAAATGTTTTCGCATGATTTATTTCTTTTAAGGGAAATGTCTTTACATAATGTTCTGTTGTTAAAGTGTTTTTTATTCAATAAGTCTGAAGAAAGGCTATTTATGTGAAAATTTTCAAATACCATAATGTTTGAATTTGTCCAATTAGTCTTGAAACAATTGTAACTAACAATGGAATACACTTTTTGTAGCTATCAATTCTTTTTTTGAAGTCTTGGTTTTTGTTAATACAGTATATGAATGCTCAATTATGAAATATGATAATTTTGTAACTTACAATTTAAGTAATGTCTCTTTGGCTTAAAATTCATTGGTATATGAAAATTTACGGAATTATACAAACCCAGTAAAATTCGGAATATTACAAAAAAGTATATATATATATATATATATATATATATATATATATATATATACCGGTAGGTTACATTCCAATGACCAAAGGATATTTATTTCCTTTCCACCGAAAGATGTTACACAAGGCAAGCAATGTGGGTAAAGTCAAGCCAGCGCTCCAATAGGAAGAGCACATTGGCCTATTAAAAATTGCCTGGGCAGTCCCATCGGCATTATTAAGTCATGGCGCCTCTGGCAGTAAGCAATAAACTTACTCCACCCAAAAGGAGTGAGTCAAGATCTGGAAGAGTGAACCTCCTAGGTACTACCCAGAACTAATGCCTCAGCCTGACAGAAAAAAAGGCTCCTGAAATGGACCAGTTTCTGATGAACCGATTGTCGTGGTCTAACCGACACTAAATAATTGGCACAGGACGTTAAATATTTATTAATAAATATTTAATACAAAACAGACACAAAATGTGGCACAAGGTCGAAAAAGGTGTGTGTGGGGGTAATGTTTACTTAATTAACAATGATTTACTTAACTAGACACGTTCACCACAATAAAGCACTGAACGTTTAACCTACTTAAAACCCGAAATGAAAATATATACATGATGTGGGGAGTAGGAGAATGAATATATATATATATATATATATATATATATATATATATATATATATATATATATGACTACTTCATTTAATCACATGAATTAATATACGAAGATATAAATTTTATGCGTCAATTTTCAGTATTTACTCCAACAATGCTCAATACATAGGTAGAGCTAGGTAATAAGTTATGAAAATAAATATGGCAATTAAGCTACACAGAATATTCCACATTTCATTCTCGTGAAAATTCGTCAGGCTTATGCGAAAGCCTGACGAATTCTCACGAGAATGAAACACGGAATTTTCTGTGTAGGTTAATTGCCTTATATATTTTCATAACTTACAATATATATATATATATATATATATATATATATATATATATATATATATATATATATATATATATATATATACAGGGTGTCACGATTAACACTAGTGGACAGATTCGAACCCGGCAATATGAGCCATCTCTGGCTCGATTAGCAAAGACTCTTGTTGAGGAACCATAGCCACTCTAGTATAAGGATTAATAAGTGTTAGACAGATGGTGAGACAAAATGATCAGTAATGGTGGAATTTGGGTAAGACTTGATTATTTAAGAGGACTGCTCAACAGGAACTTATTTACATTAGACTTGAAAACAACCATGTTATAGGCAACTCTGCCTTGGTGGGGATTATTTAAGAGGACGGCTCAACAGGAACTTATTTACAGTACAAATACGAATGATGTATTTACAATAAGAAAAGTGCGTGTTAATCAGTGCCGTAGCAACTGCTTTTGCCACACAGGGCGATCGTAAGAATTGCCCTCTCCCCAATTCCCCACGCTGGCCGTTGATAATTTGTCCTCAAAATATTTAATTTCATTGAATAACAATCAAGAATCTAAAATCCGTTTAAAAAAAATATTACACGCACACATAAAACACAAAAATATATTACGACCCTAAAAATTCATTTTTCTATAAAATTTCAGATCCCCCCCTCCCCGTTAGCTTTTTATTATTTTAATTTTTGCTATTTTCTATTTGTACTCCCACCCCTGACAGGCGGCACCCGGGGCGGACCGTCCCCCATTTGGTACGTCAGTCGAAAGAAGAATGCAGGTGCCCTCAATAGTTAATTTTTATATTCCAAAACGACCTTTGAAAGTTCGAAAGTAGACTCACATCTTTAAGGAAACCTCAAACCTGTCACCTAATTGAGGTCGGGAATGGAGATTAGCAATCGAAAGTGGGGTAGAATATTAGCGTCGGTGGCTGCTCTGCAACCTTTAGAATGCAACTATTTATTATCTGTGGATAAGTCCATTTATTCTTGGAATGGGCAGATCAGCTTACCTCATGTCAGTGAATAAGCGAGACACATTCTCTTAGTTGATGTAATGTGCAATTGGCCATGTTCTAATAATGGCCTCCTTTTGTGCTGTCGTTACAACCCTGCCTTTAACTTCCTTCGCATTTCCTTTTTGAAACTAATTCCAATGATCGCATTTTTACTCTTTCGATTTCTTCAACTTAGCTTAAGCTTTCCAATTGCGTCGTTCGTTCCCTCACTTTTTGCAACGTAAAAATAGCGATTATTAAAACACACACACACACACACACACACACACACACACACACACACACACACACACACACACACACACACACAGTGTCTCTTTCTCTCTTTCTCTCTCTCTTTCACACACTTTCTCTCTCTCTTTCTCTCACACACACACACACACACACACACACACACACACACAAAACACACACATGCACGCACACACACCTTTCTATATCAGATCAGCTCCAAAAGAAGCAGTTATTAAAATATACACACACGCACACACAGGCAACACACACACACACACACACACACACACACACACATACACACACCGGTAAGCCTATATACTCAACTCGTTCAACTCTTTTAAAATCACAATCTATCAACATCGCTCCCCCCCCCCTCGTGAAACATATCATACAGTGTAATCAGCTTTCCTGGGCACACAAAACTTGAACAAGGCGTTTTACCCATCCCTCACCCCCACCCCACAACCACCACAATCAACAAAACTAAATTCATCTTTTTCAACGCGTACTTTCTTAATATTTTTTTTTATCTTTCCTTCCGCCTAATCGGAGAGTAAAATGTCCGCAACCTTGCAACTATCACTTCTCTTATTTTGTCCTTTAATTCTACGAGCAATGTCTCTAACAAAGGAGGAAGAATTGCTGTTTTCTGAGTCAGAATCTATTCATAAAGCAGAAGAGAGTATAAAGTGAACTTGGGTTTACTTTCAACAGCCTCCAAGGTTTTACTTCTCTTATTTTGTTCTTAAGTTCTCACATTCCAGGAGCGACATTTCTGACAAAGGGGGAAGAATTGCTGTTTTCTGGGTCGGAATCTATCCCAAATAACAAAGGAGAGTAGAAAGTGGATCTTTGGTTTACTCTCAACAGTCTCGTATCTCTCGCTCCCTTTTAGTCCGTCACATTCTATAAGAAACGTGTCTAACAAACGGGGAAAATTACTGCTTTCTGGGACGCAAGCTCCCCATATGACATTTATCGTTTGTTGAAGTGTTTCTTTAACCTCTTACATCAAACGACTCCGTGTCTTTTCTGAAGAGATCCCCCCCCCCATAAAATCTACATCTTAACAATATAAGCCAGCAAAAATGCTGTCTACTCTATATCGCTTCAGCTTTCTATAAAAAATTATATATATATATATATATATATATATATATATATATATATATATATATACATACATATATATGTATATATATGAGAGAGAGAAGAGAGAGAGAGAAAAAGAGAGAGAACAAATGACAAAAGGTTATAGTCTAAAATTCATGATGTTGACCGTCTTATAATTTATTCCTTTAATTCAGTTGACTTATACAATTCTTGACAGTACCTGTTTCGTAGTGCAACATCGATGACTTAATTATTATATCAATCAGTAAATCTAGTATGCCCTTAACTCACCAGAAGAAATAGCAATAATCAATCCGTCAAGGGGAATTGAAGCGTGATTTGACATGATTAAATTCTGAAAATTGGAAGAAAAGCTGCAAAAACCTTTTTATTTTTCCATTACGCCATAATGAATTTTTATCAGACAAAGTCATTAAACCCAACTATTCGTACTAACAATTTTAATTAATTTATGAATCTTCTACCAAAATGTTCTATTTAATAATTAATAAATTTATTAATTCTAATTTGTGTATACATACTTATGAAAATAATATCAACAAATTATAAACTATTATACATGTTCGTATATACGAAACTAAACTAAGCTAAGAAAAAAAAAAACGATTGATCATTACGGTCGGGTTATCGTAACTAATCAATTGATTTGAATTGAAAACCATACATAATTCAATTCTGTTAGCTATTATAATCAAGCCTATTACAATTATAATTTTTGAAAATCATACAATTCAAAAACTATACTTACGTTTTGTTAAGTTCAAATATAATCTGAAAACTCCTTTACATCGTAATTATAAATAATTAAATTTACTTTATTAAGTGAGGCAGAGTTGCCTCCCTTGGAACAAATCTAACGAAATATTAACTTTACTTATATTTATTTATTTAACCAACGCGTAGATATCCATATTCAACTAATAAGTAATTTTAATACAGTTTTAATGTATTTCACTTAATATTATTTACAAAAATTAAAACGATTTATATTATAAATCAGTTCACTAATTTTTACAATATAAAATGTTAGTATTAAAAATTATTTCAATTTATAGTCATAAGTTATACTTCATATCTTCTAATGTTGAATTGTAAATTAATTAGTTACTTACATTTACTTTAATTTTTATTTATTTATTTGTATATTTATATTGTTATCAATATCAGCATCATCATTATTATTTATATTGAAAGTAATATTTTTAATTTTACATTTAACAAACTTTACTCAATTCTACATACGACAATCCAGTATTAATAAACATTTTTCGAACTTGTTCCTTATTTAAGTATAATTATTGTTTATCATTGTATATATCCTAATTCTCTAATAAGTATGTTTCAGAGTTTCTTACTTTGATAACATGTTATTTTAATTATAACTAAATAAGTGTATATTTAAGTTAAAACTAATTCTAATTTTAATTCAAGTTAATAAGGTTTATAAATCTTGTTTAGCTCTAAAAATTCTAGACCATATCCAACTCAAATTTTCATTATACTTTAAACCCCCTCTCCTATGTACTCTAATTAATTTTTTTCTTATTTATTTATTTATTATTTATTTATTTTTTTATAATTTAACTAATAATTCCGAAATGAATTTATAGACGTTAATTTAATGAGTATATATATTAAAAAATATATAGTTTATCTTAATAGATTTTTCAATAGATATATCTTATTATGACTATAACATTGATTTTTACATTCATTCTGACAATTAAACCATTTGGCTTATACATTTGAAACCACTTATCAATCAATTAATAATCACTTGTTACATCATATCCATTTTATTTTTAGATCATTATCTGGAGTCTGATTACTATAAATACATTTTGAATATTATGATTATTACCATTTAGTTTTGCTAATCCATAAATTACCTTACTTAACGAACTCAAATTTACCATCTTTAAATATTGCTATCAAAATAAGTAATAATATGATGATCCACTTCTATCCCCTATACTAATTCAATATTTAATTCTTCCTTCAATCCTAATCTCGCCCTTTTTATCGCTCCACATTAAAATAATATATTATGTGTAATATATTAACACACACACACACACACACACACACACACACACACACACACACATATACATATATATATATATATATATATATATATATATATATATATATATATTTTTTTTTTTTTTTTTTTTTTTTTTTACAAAGGCATCACCACATTATCAAGGCCCAGAGGCCACTCAAGGATAAGGGTTAAAGAGTGTACAGTAGAAGTTGGTCAATATAGTAATCATTAGTAATGAAAATTTGGTAAATTTAATAACTTATATGGAACGGCTCATCAAGAACTTATTTACTTTAGACTTGAACAAAACCATATTGTAGTCAGCCGGAAAGCAGGAAAACGGAAGACAATTCCACAGGCGTGCAGTTCTAAGAAAGAAGCTTTGTTCATGGAATCTACGTTTAGGTTTAGGCACAGATAAAGAGTGGGGGAAATTATTGATAGTGTTTACAGCTAGACGAGTGTTTCTTGTAATATTCTTGTTATATATGTAAAAGAGATTTAGAAGGCTGTCACAATGCGAGGAATGAATTATAGTCGCTGTTGGTAAGAGGAGACGAGAACAAGTGGCGATTTACAAATCAATAAGTACATATATCTATATATGTTTTTTATTATATTTTTTTATATATATATATGTTTATTCAGTTGTATGGTAAAATGTCTTACTTGTTTTCATGCGACGTATTCTTCTAAATCTCTTTTACATACCTATCCCACACAATGCTTCAAGCAAACTACATATCAATCCTATATATATATATATATATATATATATATATATATATATATATATATAAAAGGATTTCAACAGAGTGCTCTATTATAAGGGGAAAATTCGAAAAATAAGAGCGTATTATTTATATTTTTATTTGCAGAAAGTTTAAATGAGATAAGTCATCGGCACCGTCGGTTTCAAACCTGATAATAGGGGACCGTTTTAGATACCCATATCAAGCTCTCTTCAACCGATACTCATCTGTTTTATAACCGGATGTGGAATCATATAGATACATTCCAAGATCTCGTTCAAATCTCGTTTTTGTGAACAATCTAAAATTCAAATAACAAAATATAATTAAAAAACGTCCGTTTAATTCTTTAGACGCTAAAGAAAAAAAAAAAAAAAGAAAACGAAAACGAAAGAAAAAAAATAAAAGGAAGAGAAAAAGATGGATTTTATATGCTTAAATTTTTTAATATCTATATTATTTTAATATATTTGAATTGTTTATTGCGTCCTTTATGAAAAAGATGTTCTTTCTAACAATTTTAACCTCACACACACACACACACACACACACACACACACACACACACACACACACACACACACACACACACACACACACAAACACTCTCTCTCTCTCTCTCTCTCATATATATATATATGTGTGTGTGTCTGTGTCTGTCTGTGTGTGTGTCTGTGTATGTATGTAGAGAACATATATATGTCTGTGTGTATGTGTGTGTGTGTGTAGAGCAGCGAAACACGTGTACATAGAGCAAGAGCAGTGTTTAAAAAAAGTAAAATAAAATGATATTTATATTTATTTGTTTACGTCCTAAAAATAGGTGCGATATTTCTTAGGGAAAACTAATTTTTTGATCTCCTGAGACGCTAATACCGAATATTTCATTATCGCTAAACAATAAACAACAAAATAACTTTAAAGGCGATAAAAACAGCAAATAATATCAGCAAATAAACGCTATGAAACCTGAGGTTCGAGCTCTAATACAGTCAAACTACACTAATGAGCTGAAGAGCAGTGAAACACGTGCACGTAGAGTACTGTGTTTTTTTAAAAAGTTATATATATATATATATATATATATATATATATATATATATATATATATATATATATATATATATATATATATAGAAGTGAACGTGTGTGTGTGTGTGTACATTCCCCTACGCAATAACTCTGTCAATTTTAAGCCTACAGATTCGAAATTTGATATACAGGGTACTGAGATTTGAGAAAATCGATGTGATTGGTTTTCTGACAGAAATTTGGCGATTAAGGGGTTAAAGTTCAACGATTTGACCTTTGAGAACTCTACCAAACTCCTCCTACAATATTGGGTCTAAACACGTGAAATTTTAGATATAGGTTCCTTGGGTATGGATCTAACTTAATAACTTTATTTGAGCCCTAAACAATAAATTTTTAGAGGTCATAATAGGGGTCAAAGTTTAAAAAATTGAGCTTTTTTTTCTTTTTCTTTCTTATTTTTTTGCTCAGCATACACCTCAAAACACCCGGGCAACGCCGGGCACCTATGCTAGTATATATATATATTAGTGATGAGCTCCCAATTTGGGAGTTTTGTAAAGTGTTTTTCATTAATTCATGTACTTACCGATTTAATATATATACACTTTACGGATTCCTAATATGTATGATTTGTGTTGCGTAGGCAACCATTCTCATCACAACGTGTTGGTCCTTCTTGAGCCAATCATGTACTAATTATGTACGTACATAAAAGAAATGTAAATGTACTAATAGAACAAAACCTTCTTTTCATTGGTTGATCTACTTACGAGGCCTATCTTGTACCGATCATGAATGAATAAAATAAATTTAAATGCATTGATTAAAAAGAAAAGGGGGTTATTTTTTTTTTTCTATTGGCTGATCTACTTCGTAAAATGTAGAAAAGGACCAGTTAACTAACTTTGATACTGACGTAATTAATATGAATACGACCGGTTTCCTCCTTAGAAGAATGTGATTGGTTGGTTAAGCTATAACTACCAACTGGTAGAGTCAACTGCGGGAGACGTTGAAAGGTATGCCAAACAATATGATTAACTTGTTCTTCATGATTATACCGTATGGATCCGAAGATTCTATTGTTGGCATTGGCGTCCACGATATTTTACTAGTCAGAATTCTTTCTAGAAAGACATTGAGTACTTACGGGAGAGATCACGAGAAGGTTGATAACATCCTAATTGAAAATGATTTTTCTGGAACGAATTGGATTCAAACTTGGGAAAGCCAGGTTGTCAGTTCGTGTCATTAACCACTAGGTTACCGTCACTTCCCTTAACTGGTTAAGCCATAACTACCAACTGGTAGCGCCAACTGGGAGAGATATTGAAAGATGCACCGAAGCCTCACGCTAACGGTATACTCACTCCAACCATAAACACTCGTTCTGTAAGGCAATTCATTAGATTATTACTCAAAAATAGTAGCCAAGTTCACTCAGCGACTTCAAACGAATATTTCCCTATTTCATAATTGCTAATGTAATATTAAAAGAAATGTGACCTCACAGTATATGTGAAGGTAAGCTTCGGTTGCTAGCTGCATTGTGTCCAAGTGTGATTGCAAGAAATATCTGTAAGTACAGGATCTGCCCTTTTCAACTCTATGATACAGCTTGGTGTCATCTGTGCCCATTTCGGTAATTTGGTATTTTTTACATGTTGCCATTTATGTCCTTAGTAAATGCAACAAGTAGAAGGAGACCGAGAATAGATCAATGCAGTACACATGAAAACACTTGAACAAGTGAAGAATGCTATGCTAATCCTGTGACTATTGTATATACTTGTGTATACGTCGATGTGCATTTTAAAACCAAAAATTGTGTCATTTTAGGTATTACTTCTGTATAAGTCGACTGTAGATTCTAGACAAGTTAAATGGTCCGTCTCATGGATCTTTCTTGCACAGATAATTTCCTTTTTTTTCTTTTTTTTTTTTTTTTTGTAAGACATATTATAAATTGTTTCTCGGCATCCGTGAGCAATAATACGTGCATTTACGCAAATGTGGTCTATTCGATTTTCATATATAGAACCAACCTGCTGCACACTTACATGCAACGAACACAAACGTTGCTAATCAAATATTCTGATCAATGACATGCTGTAGATTCCAGGCGCAGTTACTATTTTTAGACATAATTTATGTCCCTTACCATAATGACATAAACGCATACATTGTACGAGCCGTAATATACTGTAATAATGCGAAGGCATGCGTTAAGTACCATTAAATGGTTTCATTAAATTGTTGATAAAGTTTCTCTTTAACACAGTAGGTTAAACGTAAAGGCCTAACTTACCATAGGCCTATATTTACCATAGCTGTTCAATAATTACAAATGTTTACAGGCCTAGCCCTAAAATATGCAATGGGGTTCAGAAGGGTTAATTAGTAGGATTACCGGTATATATTGAGTACACAAGTAAAATGGCGTTTTCTATTTCCTGATGGACAGCCAAGTCGCTCTTTAACAACATTTCCAAAAAATTACTTATGTATGAGTCAACTCCCCTCCAAATAATCGTCTCCCAAAAATCCGACTTATACATAAGTATATACGGTATTTTTTTTTCGACCAAGAATTTGCAAGAATATTAAATAATCCTGATCAAATATAGTTTCGAACTCTTCTAGAATTCTAATTGTTATCATTGTCGATCAACAGAAGAGTCTATCAGATATGTGTAAGCAGTGTGATGATGTATTGTAATATAAAATTGGCCAGTAAGGGTTGAGGACATGCGTTGCTAGAGTCTAACAGAACGGATGCACATATGCAAATGCATGCAAAGTGAAGTCACTAGTGAGAGAAAAGAGCTATAAAAAAGAGAAAGAGAACGATCATAAGAGAGATAAGATAACATCCGAGATCTCGTGACCTCACAACTGTACCAATGTTGAAATAAATGTTGTTGCTACAAAGAACAAACGAGTTTGAGTTATTTCCTATTCTTTGTCTTGGTCTCCTTTGCGACTGAAACTGACCAGAACCTGCGTTGGTTCGCGGACAACGTTATAAAAGGTTCTCTTTTTCTTTTTTTTTTATAGTTATTTCTTCCCACAAGTGACGCATTTACATATGTGCATTTGTGCTATGTTACATGGTGAGAAATATGAGAATAATACGATAGAGGTGTAAGATATAAGTCATAAAGACAGAGTTAGATATGATGAGCTCAGAGGAAGATTAAATATGAACATTATAGAGTGTGCAGAACAGGAGACTTTGGTAGTATGGTCACATTGAAAGAATAGGTTAAGTGAAACCTGGCCAGTGGGAGTTGAGGAATGGAAGTATAATATAACTATTAAAGACAGACTTGGATCTGATGAGCTCAGAAGAAGATTAAATATGAACATTATAGAGTGTGCAGAACAGGAGACTTTGGTAGTATGGTCACATTGAAAGAATAGGTTAAGTGAAACCTGGCCAGTGGGAGTTGAGGAATGGAAGTATAATATAACTATTAAAGACAGACTTGGATCTGATGAGCTCAGAAGAAGATTAAATATGAACATTATAGAGTGTGCAGAACAGGAGACTTTGGTACTATGGTCACATTGAAAGAATAGGTTAAGTGAAACCTGACCAGTGAGAGTTCAGGAATGGAAGTATAATATAACTATTAAGGACTTGGATCTGATGAGCTCAGAGGAAGATCAAATATGTGCAGTATAGGTAGACGTGCAGAGCAGAAGACTTCAATGTTATGGTCATGCAGAAAGAATGGACGAAAGTTCTTGGGTTGATAGATGCAGTGCAGTATGACCAGTTCACTAGGAGAAGGTCAAAGAAAACAAGGGAGGAAGTGATACAGATGGACTTAGGAGAAAGATAGGATTAAATAAAACATGGACAGAAATAGGTTAGTTTTGGAAATCAATTTCTCAAAACCGTCCAACACATGCAAAAAATGTAAAAAAAAATAAAACGGACGGCAAACCGATGATGATGATGATGATGATGATGATGATGATGATGATGATGATGATGATGATGATGATGATGATGATGATCACCACACCATAATTTTTGTCTCTCCGTAAACGAGAGGGGGGGGAACACCCCCTCCCTCAAAACTAGTTAGGTTAGTTAGCTTTGAAAAGCCTATTGTCCAGTTTTAAAGTGTAAAAGTTTTTTGTAATATATTGTATCTCTAATGTAAAATAAAATAGTTATGTTCCATATATATTAAAATTGTGTCGCGTGTCGTCTTTCTTGTGTCTGCCATAAATGCCTTCATAAATGCCTTCGTTGAAACAACGAAACGGTCCGGAAAATGAAGAAACAAAATTCCAGTCAGAACGCCATCAATGGTGAAGAGGTCAAGACGTTTCCTGAGAGAAGAAAGAGCCACACAGCACATCCAACATCTCAGGTATGATTTTCTTCTTACTAATGACGGCCATCTTCATATCTTCCCGAGACCGCTTTAAGACATTTACTATAACACGTCTGTCGGTCACACCTCAGTGACCGGCTGATAGTGGTATATGTTTATTTATTCGGTCAAGCGCGCCCGAAGTACCCCGTAGCGAGAAATTCTGCTTAGGTATTTATTTTTTTTATTTTTTATTTTATTTATTTATTTATTTATTTTTATTTTTTATTTTATTTATTTATTTTTATTTTTTATTTTATTTATTTATTTTTATTTTTATTTCAAATCCCACCTTCCGACATTATGTCATATTTTCCCGCGGTGTGAGGGATGTAAATATCGGCTGTATATGAATAGCCGTTCGTGTCTATTTTCCAGCCATTCAAATATGTTGCTTGACCAGTTCACACATAGTTGGATTACTATATTTGCATTTTCAAGTCTAAATTTAACCATGTATTTCTCTTCCTATTATGCACTGGGTGACCTGAATTAATTTTAGGATCTATTTTTAGTTATTGCTTTTTCTGAGCTTTTGTTTGCAGTTCTATTTTTGCTGTTACTATAAGTAACCTAAGACTATATTGAGCGCGTATATCTTTAACCTGCGATAATGTTTTGTTTGTTTTATTTTTTTTTTTTTGTTTTTGCCTTTTTTTTTCTTCTCCACCACAAACTTCGTTTATTTATTTTTACATTGATAAACTTGACATCTTCAGCAATTTGATGCCTTTTTTTTTACTCACTCCCCCCCCCAAATAAGGCATATAACCACATGGGACTGTGGGGAGTTGAGCAGCAAGATGTCTGTTCACATTACATTTAAACTTTTGCCTGTCAAAACAATGAGGGAAGCAGGAGACCGGGAGGGAATTCCAAAGTTTAGCAATCGGGGTAAGAAAGTATCAGAGCAAAAGACTTTCCAACAATCTAGTGACTTCAACAGTGAAGGGGTGGGATTTTGCTGCTTGTCGGGTTAGTCGAGAGTATGCACGTTTAGAGAGCACAAGTGCTTTAAGTTCATCAGAGCACATTCCATTGAAGTACTTGTAAAGCAGACACAGGAATGCGACATTGCGGTAAAAATTAGAGCTTGAGGCTTTTTTTGGACCCTACCTAAGAGTAAGAGACTAGTGGTAGACATACCAGCCCATATCTACAGGTGCACTATGTAAATACTTGAGCAGAAAGATGTCTGTTCACATTACATTTACATTTCTGCATGATAGTATAGCCAAGGCAGCAGGAGACTGGGAGGGAATTCCGAAGCCTAGCATTTCGAGGGAAGAAATTGTCAGAATTCTATTCTGACAATTTCTTCCCTGCTATCCAGAAACCTTAACAGTGAAGGGGTGGAATTTTGCTGCTTGTCAGGTTAGTCAGAAGCATTTACCTCGATGGGGGAACAAGTGCAATGAGTTCATCAGAGCACATTCCATTAAAATACTTGTAAAACAGGCACAGGGCTACAACATTGTGGCGATGGGACAGGGGATGAAGCTTGGTTGATAGTGTGGGGCCTATTAGATTTGAGATTCTTTTTCAACCCTGTCTAAGAGTAAAAGATTACTGATAGATGCACCAGCCCAGATATGACAATAATACTCCATGCATGAACGAATTGTAGAGATGCAGGATACTGTCAACTATAAATAATTTTCTAGCACGGCAGATAGAGCCACCTTCTTTATAGCAGCCTTGGTAATGTCCTCAATGTACTTGTTCCTGTTCATGTTGCCTGTGAATATTTAGCTGAAGAATTTGAGCAATGAGCTCTTTGGTATGGTGTTATTAGTCATGGCTATCAGTGACCGAGAAGGTTTTTGTAATTGTCAACGGAAAGAAGACTAGTCTTAGTAGCATTGAATGTTACCAACTATCTACGACCCCATTCCACTACAGACTGGAGATCTTCCTCTGAGATTTTAGCCATTTCCTTAGATATGTGTTCATTTGTTTTCCTCTTGAGTCTGTTGTAGAGAATGGTGTCATCAGCAAATATACCCATCTCGGAGACAATTTTTTCCAATTTTTCTTAACATCGTGTTTTTTTTATATAATATTAAAACAGGGTCACCCTCTCCTACATACACACCCCACACACCCGGGCAACGCCGGGTACCCCCGCTAGTTATCTATAAATATAAAAGCGAAAATGTGGGTATGTATGTATGTTCGCTTTTTGTGTATGTCTGTAAAAGGCTTTTTTTCCGAGAAGCTATCGGTCGCCACAGAACTTCTTAAAACTTTTTATATCGCGCCTAAATGATAATATCTACGAGTTAACAACCGGGGTCGCCTGTATATTTAATTTGCCCGACTTTGAAAAGATAAATATTCAACAATTTTCGATCGCCGCATGTGCATTAAGCTTTTTCATATAACAAAAGACATTAATACCTTCACCCTCAACTGGGCACTTTTCTACAGGGAAAGGTCGGTTATTTCGCCGATATTTTGTTGATAGTTGACCGCATTGAACACTATCTGTTTCAATAAAATTCTAATTTGTTTAACTAAATCACGTCTCCTTTATGCTGCACCATCAGGTCAACGTGTTAACAGTAATTTCCAGTCATCGACCTTGTTTTCTTTCTTTTCTCTATCCCATTATTTTTATATTCTTTTTCTTTTCTCTCTTCTTTCTCTTCCGTAACCATATTTCTATTTAATTCTCTTCTTCCCTTTTTCTTTCTTTCTCTTCAACTCAAATTATTTTTCTCTTAAAGAAACCGTATTATATTTTGGGTGTAATTCCTATCACTTAGACGGGGGTCTTGCACTTAAATATAACAGGTGGGCCTATGACAATATTTCCTAGATAATAGAGCAGACCTCTTGTCGCCACTTCACCTCTTTTTTTTGTTTATCATATCGGCAATATGGACGCTTCAAAGGTGACCTGACTCTAACTGGTCACTGGAAAATACCACTCTGATGCTCAGGGTATGCAAAATGTGCATGACACTAAGTCTGTGTGGCAACGCTGTTTACTTTGACCATCGTTTTGATTTTGTGCTGAATCTGGTTTGATCTTGCATTGTCTGGCGTCTGAGGATATCTTGTCTCTGTAATAATAAATACTCTCACTGGTCGCTGGAAAATACCGTTCAGTCTGGCACTTAAATATAACAGGTGGGCCTATGACAATATTTCCCAGATAATAGAGCAGCCCTCTCGTCGCCATGTCAACTTCACTTCTCTTTTCCGTTTATCATATTAGCAATAAAAACATATTCCAGACTTTGGAGAAAAGAGTGGATTCCTTAAACCCCATGTCAAACACCCCACCAAAGTCTGAGCCTGCAAGCAAGATAAACCGGTGTTACCCGGGCATACAACATCGTTATAGATCAGCTGGTTGTGAGTGTATCAAATAGATCGATGGACAGTTGAGAAGTAGCGTTGTTGATGTCTGCAGTGGGAGTGGGGTAGATAATCTAGCTTGGTGCAAACTTTGTTGGTGACGAAGCTGGTTAAATCTTTTTTTTATATACTAGCTACTTTGTAGCATGTTTAACGCGTCGTGCGTTTATGGATGGATTTCTGTCAGTGTTCTTTTTTTTTAATTTATTTTTTTTATTTTCAAGTTTTGAAAGAATTGTCCAGATTTTAGAGATGACAGCCTCATATCGGCATCTTCTTTGCAGTTTAACTTAACTGTTTGGCACTACTCGCGCTAAAAATTTAATACGCGCTTTAGAATAAGTTAAAACACCAAAAACTTATCCAGGTACATAGAAGAGTAACTTAGCTTGCCTTTGGTAACTTTTGTTTGTTATATATTTATTTTTTGGTCACCTTTTCGGTTTGTTGCCTATATTAAACATGCATCTCGTTCTCGACTATAATCAATTCTGTTCTGTTGTGCTGAATGTATAGGAAATGATGTCCATGACACTTTTCTTGTTTATTCTCGATTTCTTGCTTTTGACCTTTGACACTGACCTTTGACCTAGAAAAGTTTAATAGGGTTGACATTTTGACTGAATTTACACTTTCAATTTTTTCGAATTTGATGTAAAATTTTAGCATAATCAGATTTTTTTTCTTTCTTTTTTTTGTTTACATAGAAGTCACCACTTATCAAGGCCCGGAAGCCACTCGGGGATAAGGGTTATTGCGTGTACAGTAATCAATGGGATAGTATCGTAGTAATCGTTAGTATTGGAGATTTGATAAAGTGTCTTACTCAAGGGGGCGGTTCATCAGGAATTTTTTTATGTTCGACTTGAAGACATCCAAGTTGTAGTCAGGTGGGAAACAGGCAGACGGAAGAGAGTTCCACTGGCGTGCACTTCTAAGAAAGAAGCTTTGTTCATGGAATATACGTTTTGGTTTTGGCACAGTTAAAGAGTGGGGGAAATTTTTGACTGTAGTTTCAGCTAGACGGGTGTTTATCGCAAAATATTGGCGGGGAGGGGGCCAGATAAATAGTTTATGAGTTATCGGTGTTTCTGTGCCATAACTTTGCGACTACTTCATACAATATGAAGAAGTAAAGGCACAGACCAAACTTTGGCTCATCTTTACGGTGTCAATTGGAGATATGCAGTTTTACGTCTTACGTACGTTGTTGTCTATAAAAGCAATCGACAGACTGTGATTTCACTTGGTCTCACAGTTGTCAGTAGTGAGGTTCTGGACTAAGACGACCAATAACGAAAAGAGGTGCATCATGGTTTTCTTGAATTCCTCATTGGCTATTTCACTTCAAACAAATGAGTTGTTATTTCTTTTGCGTTTCTGTTTAGCTTTTGAATAGGTGCTGTTTGTGGCCATTAATTTTCGGGTGCTTGTTTACATTTGGACCTTTAAAAAAAATTTTTTTTCAAGAAACATGTGACGAAAGAAACATATTTAATGTACCTGTCATCGCACAGAGATGTCATATTCTAAAAATCACATAAATCGATCAAGAAGTTTTTTTTTTTTTTTTTTAAAGAAAATCAAATTTTATGAAACATTTTATCGAAGAATTAGTGCGCCATCTTAATTACAAATGGTCAGGAATGTAGAATCAACAAGTACAGACAAATCGACTTTGAAAAAAAAAAATCTTTCCACCCTTGAAAAATCCTTTGAAATTAACACTTTTCGGGTGCACTGAAAACGAAAATAACGTTTATGAACACAAACGAGCAAAATGAGAACCCACACATTGCCTCCCCCCCCTCACTTGAAAGAAATTCTGTGTTTACAGTTGGAGGGGTGTGTGGTTTGATTTTCTTTTAAAAAAAATACTTAATCGATTTACATGATTTTTGGTATATGACATCTTCGTGCAGTGACAGGTACGTACATCATAAAGATTTTTAAAGACTTTTCTTGAAAAAAAGTCTTTTTTAATAGACAAGCATCAATTCTCGAATATGCTATACTTAGTTTAGTAGTAAGTTAGTTTGCCAATCGTAAATAGATTCGAATGAACACGAAAAAACAGATGGCTCGAATACCTTGCCCTCTGTCTTTCTCCATTTAATTTGGATTCGCCACATTTATCAATCAAAAAAACAAATAAGTTTTCACAGAAACGTGTTAATTCAAAATATTTTCAACCAATTAAAATCGTTTCAAATCCCAAAAGTAACAAGTCTATGTGAAATTAATAAGCCCATGCAAACATAGAAACTTCCATAAAAATATTGACCAAATGAGATTTTCCTAAGCTGGCACGTGCTAACCAGACCCCGGACAGGATCACAAGAACGTACGCTTAACTCCATCCCAGTGCCATTGGCCAGGAGAGGCAGAAAAGACACAATGACTCACATACTAGCCTTCTTCATCAAGTGCATACATTCTTACACATTAACAAGAGTTAGGGGAACAAAGACGAATTGCTACTCACAGCTATACACGCACTAGCAAGAACAAGGTAAACCAACGCAGATACACAATGCCACGCTGCCAAATACTCACATTACTTATAGTATGTTACTTAGATACGCATATTCACACTGTGGCCGTATTGACCTACATATTTCTCAACCTTGTGACAACTAAGCCAATTTTCGTTAATCAAACACGTGTTTGCATAAATAAACATTTTCATGATTGAAAGTAACTTTATATTCTTATCTCTTGTATGATAATGTTTCGTTATAAAATTCCGTTTTTTTTCTCTCAATTTTTACATTTACAACAACATTCTGTTTATGTTAATATTTGCGAAATGGTGACCCTTCTATTCTCTCAATGTTTCATTTATTTTCATTTTATATGCATGCTCGTGCAAATATATATATATAATAATATAATAATATATATAATGATTTTTAATTTAATTAAATTTTGATTTTTAAATTTTAAAAATTTTAAAACTTTTAAATTACAAATCACATTACTTAATATATATATATATATATATATATATATATATATATATATATATATATATATATATATATATATATAAAGGAACTCTGCCTTTTGGATCATTTTGGACCATTTGGAATTTACCCATTGGATTGGAAATTTTTAATTCGACCGTTTTGGATTTTACCATTCTTGAATTTTTTACCCTTCACCGGACTATCCATTCATGTGAAATCTTTTTATCATTTTTCTTTTACCTCCTATTCCCCTTACCTCACCCCTTTTTTTTTAACCAAATAAGATCTGTGACTTACTTGTAGTTTCATTAAATACTTTTATATGCAAAATCCGATCCCGCATTTTGCTAATTCCTGCCCTCTGATGAGAAGGAGAGTATTTCTTCGAAACTCCGCGGATTAAGGACTATCCACTTATCTTGTGCTTCTTTTTTTAAAATTGAATATGTTTTTAACTCTTTTTCAAGATGTCTTTAAACATGTTTTATTAATCATTTATTCATATATATATATATATGTATATACACACACATATATATATACATATATATACATATATATACATACATATATATATATAAATACATATATATACACATACATATATATATATATACATACATACATATATATACATATATATACATATATATATATATATGTATGTATGTATATATATATACACATACATATATATACATATATATACATATATATGCATATATATACATATATATACATATATGTATATATATATATAAATATATATATATATATACATATATATATATATATATATATATATATATATATATATATATATATATATATATATATATGAAAATGTATAAAAATGAATACGGAAAGTATAAAAGTTATAACTTTCTTTATTTGTTTTCTATTAGTGACGTGCCGTATTATAAAAATGTTATTAATAAAAAAAATTTAACAACTTTTTTTTATGTTTTATTTTCAATCTGTCTAATAATGTACCTTTGCTTTTGTCTGTTTTTTTTTTTTTTTTTTGCGCGTGCGTGTGTGCGTCTATCGATTTATCTTATTTTGGTTTTCACACTTGGAAATTGTAGTCTTCTACAGGAATGCTTAACTGCAATTGTCCATGTTAGAACGATGCAAAAGTATAAGGCAATGTATTTCTTTACTTCTTTGACAAAGTTGCCTCCCCTTGTCCGTTGTCTTACACTATAAATTCTCGCGACTTCTTGACAACCGGAAGCAGAGAGAGAGAGAGAGAGAGAGAGAGAGAGAGAGAGAGAGAGAGAGTTGAGGGAAAACAGAATGACTTTCAAAATGAAGAAGTGAGCATCATTCCCATTCGTTCCAGTTATCATACTTGGACTCCTAAACCTTTCATGTATTATGTTTGAATTGTTGTTACGTGTGTGTGTCTTCATAATAAACGTATATCGTTATGTAACAGTGAGTGATGTTTTTATTTGTTCATAATTATTCCATTCTTTCATGATATGCTGCAAACATACCCACGTGAAGGCTGGACACCCTGCGGTAAGATATTTTATGTTATATTGCTCCTAACGCATTCCACTATATAACAGTCCAGCTACATTATAATAGCGGAATTTGGAGAACGAAAGGATCGATTTAAAAAAAAAAAGAAAAAAAAACAATGGTATTTACGAACTTTTTGTGTCAATTTTAACTAAAAGCAATAATATCTACTTAATTGCTATGTAAGAAGCATTTTAAATATTACCGCATTATTTAAAAAAAAAAATGAGTTTTAGTTCATTATGACCAAAAAAGTCCCCATATTTATTTGGGAAGACGTGACATAATGACAAGGGAAGTAACTCAGGTATGCTAAAAACAAAGCAAAAACACAGTTTATTAAAAAAGAAAAAAAAATGACACTATTTACCTCCCTTTGGAACTTTCCGGTGTTTTTTTTTTTTTTTTTTTTTGACAACCATTTTATTTTCGTAAAAAAAAAATGTTTGATAATTTTTTTCTACCTTATCATTTTTCATGATTTTTTTATGTATTCATTACTGTAGGTAAAAATATTCAATATGAACAGGGCAACTTGCCTCTCAACGGACTATAGCAGGGTTAGCATCGGGTATTTATTTGTAGTTGCACCGAAATTTTCTTTATCTTCAATTTTAATTCTGTGCTGACAGTGTAGCAATATGCTACAGACATTGAAATAAATAAACATTTCAGTTATGCGCGCATTTGCCGTACATTAAAATGGATGGATACGCGTACATCTGTCGTATTCACTCACGCAAATTCTGTGGAGAGTAAAAAGTAAACTGTGCATCTTCGCGCGAGCATATGACAAGACAATACCACGTGACAGGGTTTCTATTTTCTGTGCAATCAACACTCGAAGAAAACTTTTTCTAACAGCCTTCGCTGAGAGCCACCAAGAAGCTTATAAAAAGACACTGCGCGCGAAATCCAACCCAGTTGAGTCAGAGTTCCGTTCAGTTCAGTTCAGGAAGCAGTTCTAAAAACCTAACATTTATTTCTAAGAAACTGTCTCCAAGAACTATGAACATCTCGTAAATCATTTAATGGCAATCTTTCCCGAAACACGTATATAAATATAAACAAAAAAAAATGATTTATATTTATTGTTAAATAAAATTGTATTATAAACGTTAAAGTTCATTTGACTATTCTTAATTACTGACACTTTTTTTGTTTTTTTGTTTTTTTTGCTTTTTGTTAAAGGTTAGGAGATAATTATCTCTGCTCACGCCACGGCCTTTATACCAGGAATCGGTGAATATCGACCTACCCCCCTACAACTCAAGTAAATAATCCGTTACACCTCAACACGGTACGTATGTACGGCTCGTCTGTTCCAAACCAACTCCCCCGCTCTTCAAATGGCTTGCTTTTATGCAGTCCAGGATCATCTAATTTGCATACGAATGGTGAGAATTCACGTTACTCTTGCGTGATTGTCGAGCATAAAAGCAGCTATGTGTCTCCATTTTGGATTTTCTAATTGAACTTTATAAAAATGCGTAAATGTATGGTCGTTTCTGAGATAAACAATTTCTGTAATTTTCACCGTGTACCGTTTTATGTGCCACCATTACATCCGGGGAACAAAACAGAAAAACCTACTTACAGTATCTATGATGGTCAGCTCTGCAGTTAGACAAGATATCTCTATCGTACTAATTCGCTCGGATTTCCAAAGATTCGAAACTACAGCTCCCAGCATAGATCCGGAAAAATGTCACACCCCTAACTAATCTTACTCCCCTTGCACTGGTGGCACTAAGTATCGTTTCGAAGGAACCATGTATGGTTTTTCGTCCATTTCCGCCATAGTACAAAATTAGGGTCATCCCATCTCTATACTTATTAGAAAGACTTAGTAAGGTATCTTGTTATACTATCACTCCCGTTTTGGGATACTGATTAACGTGTTACGTATGCCGGCCCTTTTTTCTTTTGCTTTATGTACTACTTCACTTTTTCATCAAGTGCATACATTCTTACACGTTAACAAGAGTTAGAGGAGCAGAGACGAATTGCTACTCACAGCTATACATGCACTAACAAGAACAAGGTAAACCAACGCATGTACATAATGCCACGCTGCCAAATACTCACATTATTTATAACTTAGACAGGCATATTCACAATGTGATCGTATAGACCTACATATTTCTCAACCTAATTTTCTTAATCAAACACGTCATACGAATTATTCGCAACCTAATAGCAGTTCTTTTGCCCTTATAACTGTCCGCTCCATGTCATAGAAATAATCTTTATTCTTTAAGGTTAGTCATTTGAAACCTGCCGAAGCACAAAAACAAACGGCTCCATTTACAACTTTATTTATGTGGGAACATCCTTTACTATATCTATTTGCAGCTACAACTAGCATTTTAGCGCATAGATTTATGGGAGGGGGGGGGACAAAAAACAAACGAACCTAAATATTTTGTAAATATCCCCCCTAATGGTGTTTATTCCGAAATCCGTTGTTAACATGGAGAGGTTGAGGGTGTTTATTCTGAAAGCCGTTCTTAACATTTGTGGAGGTGGACCTAATGTAAAAAATAAATAAATAAATAAAAAATAACTAAATCATTTACTGATAATTTATCACTTTTACAAATATTTTTTAATTTACATGCGCGGATGAACAAATTGTTGAATAGTGCGAAAACAAAACGTTTTTGTAATAAACTTCGGGTTTGCAAAATTTAACTGATATTTGTTGTCAGCATACCCACCCGCAATTACAAAAAAAAAAAAAAAGAGTCGTCATTTAAAAAGAAATTTAAAAACAAATGTTTGTAAAAATGACAAATTATTAATAAATGTTTAGTAACTTTTTTTTCTTTTAATATTCATAAAAAGTAAAACTTTTTCAAAATAAATAAATAAATGTTTGTAAAAGTGACAAATAATCGTTTAGTTACAACGGCAACATCAGAAAATAAAAAAATGTTACGTGCGCATGCGTCAGGCTTGACTAGGAGGGAGACTAAGGGAGCAACTATTACTTTTTCTTCTGGTTGCCATGGAACTCAACGCCCAAGGAGTACCAAACTTTTTTCTAATATTCATGAAAAGAGTTAAGCCAACGTAAATAAATAAATGTTTGTAAAAGTGACAAATTCAGGTTTAGTTACTTTTTTTTATTCATGAAAAGAGTTAAGCCAACGTAAATAAATAATGTTTGTAAAAGTGCGAAAAGCAACGTAAGTAAATTATATATGTTACGTGCGCATGCGCTAGCCTTGACTAAGGGGGGCTAAGGGAGCGACCATTAAATAATTCTGCTGGTCGCTATGGAACTCAACGCCCAAGGAGTACCAAAAGTTTTACTCTTTATGAATATTAAAAGAAAAAAGTTACTAAACATTTATTAATAATTTCTCACTTTTACAAACATTTGTAATTCATGTATTTACTTACGTTGGCTTAACTCTTTTCATGAATATTAAAAAAAAAACTAAACCATGTATTGATAATTTCTCACTTTTACAGACATTTTTAATTTACAGGAGTGGATAATTTTTTGGGTAAATATTTACATTTAGGTCCACCTCCACAATTTTCTTTTTTAAATGACGACTTTTATTGATAAATAAATTTACTTCTCCGCAACTTTTTTTGATAAATAAATCTACTCCTCTGCAACGGGCACTGAACCCCTTCCTTTTTTTATAGTATTTTCGGGTGGGTATGCTGACAACAAATATCAGTTAAATTTTGCAAATAGTTTTTCATCTCCCCCACCCTCCTCAAAAAATGGTTTTTATTCCGGAAGTTGTTCTTAAGATGAGGAGGTTGGGGGTGATTATAAGATGGACCTGGTGTAAAAAAAACAAAAATACCAAGGTTTTTAAATGATTAAAATAATTTCTCACTTTTACAAACATTTTTACATGCGCACATAAGCAATTATTTTTCTTATTAACTTTTTTGGACTTTTTTTATTTAAAAATTAGTAAATTTCAATGAATAGAATAATAAATCATTTATCATTAATATGCGTTTTTGGTTTTGTGTTGAATGAAACTTTTTTTTTCATTACAACAATAATGAACCAATTTAAATCTTCCAGCATGTGTTTAAGGGTTACGAAATTATCAATAAATCGTTTAGTTACTAAGCCAATGTCAGTAAATAAAAAATGTTACGTGCACATGCATTAGCCTTGACTGGAGGGGACTAAGGGAGCGACAATTAAATAATTATGCTGGTCGCCATGGAACTCAACGCCCAAGGAGTACCTAAAGTGGCACTTATGCACTTATGTTATCGTGCTATTTTTTAAAATAGTATTTTCACATTAAATTCAAATTTTACAATATCTTTTTCTTTTATTAATTTGTTAGGTGAAAGTACAGATAACCCGGTCGGTTTCTAATGTGTGGAAAATCTAGCTCCTGAAAACAAAAAAGGGGGTACTCTGGATAGTAACAAAAAATTAAAATTGCCTCAGTCTCGAAAGATTTCTTCTCTACTGAATGAGGAAAAAACGGTGAAGTGTAGTTCACCTTCTGTTTCTCTCCTTCCTCTCTCTTCCTCTCTTGATATCTCTCTCTATCCATCTCTCCCTTTCCCTCTCTCAATCTATCTTTCTCTCTATATCACCCTCTCCATCTCTCTTTGAGACCCTTTCTCTCTCAACCCTCTATCTCTCTCTCCTTTCCTGTCTCATCCCTCTCTGTTTCTAACTCTCCCCCTCTCTGTCTATCTATTAATCCCTTTATCTCTCTCTATCTCCTTCTCTTTCTCTATTTTCCTCTCACTTTCTCTTTTCTATCTATATATCTTCCTTTCTATCCGTCCATCTCGAATCCCTCATCCTATTTTAGTCTCCTAAATTAATTAAAGTAAATAATGCATTGTCAAAACATGGATAAATCCTATTTTAGTCACCTAATTTACTGACTGTGAGAATAGAAGTTATTTGGAAATTACTGCTACCTTGAACAGCACCAGAAGTAACTGGTAAAACCTTTCTAATTAAATTGGTTTTGGCAGCCATTTGGTAACAAAATGACATAGCCTTAGCCCTTGCTGCATGAGGAATACCTGCGACCTTGCTGCCAAGTAGAAGAATTATTTATTCTACTTTAAAACATTCAATTTTTCAAAAATCTCATGTTCGACATTTCCAAAACATCCAATAAGGGGAAAAATATTGCAGAAATGCAAACTTATTGTTTAGGATGAATGCCCAATGGTACGTCAAAAATCACTTGAGACTCTTAGTCGATCCTTGCAAGATTTGATGCTTGCCTCAAATACTCTACTTTTTTGTTCCATGTGAAGACATTAAACTTAACTCAAAATATGCATGTTCAGTTGCTGACTGTTTGATCCGCACAAAAATTTTTGCATCACTTGTGAGAAATTGGGTACGGAAAGCTGCCATCTGATCAGAGATAAGGGCAAAAAAATTTTACTTTTAACTTCTGTAATTTTATTACATCAAAAGAATTTAAAATTTAAAGTTTAAAAGGATTTTGCAGATATTCAAATTATAAGAATTCCACGACTGAGTGAATGAGCTATTCTTGCAGGTCATCACAAAGACTTCCATGAACTTAACGCTATTATTTAATGTAAAATTCCAAGTGAGGTAGTCAAATACAAATCCATCGACACTGTTGTGAAAGCAGATAAAGTGGTTAATTATCCAACAGCAATATTTGCCAGGGATGCCACTGCATATATTGCAACTGAAATTTGGTGTACTAATTACTATGTTGTGAAATATAAACCAATCCAAGCTTTGCAATGGCACATGGCTTGCAGTAAAAAAATTAACAAAGAATATCATAGAAACAACTATCTTAACAGGACTTTTTACAGATGAATATATCTTCATTCCATGCATTCCTATGATTCCACTGGATTACTCTTTAGGAAATTGCACTTTCCAATTTTATTGTCATTTGCAATAACCATCAACAAAGCACAGGGAACAATCTTTACAATTGTGGGTCTTACAGTTACACACTGACTGTTTTTTCACATGGACAATTTATGTTACATATTCAAGAATCACTAAACTAGAAAATCTCTATATCAGCTAAGAAATTGAAACAACAAAAACTGTGTACCCATACGAAATGGAAAATTAAACCTATAAGAAACATGATTTTTCTCATTTTGGAACTTTTTCCATTGCGTCGATTTGAGCCACAGCAATGCGTGGCAGGGTACAACTAGTATATATATATATATATATATATATATATATATATATATATATATATATATATATATATATATATATAGTCATCCACGTAAAGATGTGGCCAAATGGGATCTGATCGCTCTTGGCATCGATGTGAATGTGTGGGAGGAGCTAGCCGAAGATAGACCAGCATGGAGGCGTGCCTTGAGTAAGGGTGGTGAAGGTTTTAAGAACCTTTGGTTCGAGAGACTGGCGCAGAGAAGACAAAACTAGTGACTACGTTTACTGTTGCTTGCATTGATCTTTCCTAGATTGCTTGACTGTATGTGGATGACATATATATATATAGTTATCCACATCAGTACTGTTTCACAGCTCATCAATGCGGCTTGACAGGCAACTCAAGCCAGGATTGAAACCCGACCGCCTGTACGACAGTCAAGGCTCTTAACCATTACGCTATCGGCAGCTGGGAAAATAAAAGAATTTTAAGTGTAAATTTTAATATATTTATATATTAATGAATTAATCCCAACCAAATAAAAAAGCTCAACACAGATAAAATAGAAAGTAGAGCTTATTACAGGGGAAAATAAAAGAATTTAAAACTGTACATTAAAATTTATAATCAAATTTATTATTCGACAGAATACTCCAAAAACAATTTTCAAAGTCCTTATTCAGCAGAGTTTCAAAGAATGCCACTCTTGCTATTCTCCTCATCATAGGGCAGCAAGAAATTAGCAAATTATAATTGTAGCAAAGCTAGAAATGTGCTGGTTGATACATTAGATGAAACATGGATGAAACATGCATGAAACATGGATGGATGGCTCTTGTCTGAGAGAGGCCCCGTGTTTTGACAAGCTTCTGGGTTTGACCTTTACTCCTGATCTGAAATGGAACATGTACATCAAGTCTGTTGCCAAGGTCTCTGGAAAGATGGTGGGATCCTTCTACCGCTCCAGATGATATCTCACTACTGATGCAATTCTCTATCTATATAAAAGCCAAGTACGTCCAAGGATGGAATACTGCTGCCATATCTGGGCAGGAGCTGCTAAACAAGCCTATCCTGCCTTGAAAGAGTACAAAATAGACTTCATGGCTTAGTGGGGGATGCCCTTTTCTCTACCTTGCAACCTCTCTCCCACAGAAGAGACGTTGCGAGCCTTTCCTTGTTTTATCGTTATTTCCATGGCAGGTGCTCGTCTGAACTCCAATCTCTGGTCCCCCCTCACCAATCTTTCACGAAAAACACCCGTCTAGCGGAATCCACTGTGAAAAATTTCCCCACTCTTTATCTGTGCCTAAATCAAAACGTGGATTCCATGAACAAAGTTTCTTTCTTAGAACTTCACGCCTGTGGAACTCTGTTCCGTCTGCCTGCTTCCCACCTGACTACAACTTGGATGTGTTCAAGTCCAACGTAAACAAATTCCTAATGAACCGCCCCCTTAAGTAAACACTTCATGAAATCTCCACACTAACGTAATGTACTTGCAATAACCCTTATCCCTGAGTGGCTTCCGGGCCTTGATAAGTGGTGATCACTGTGTAAAAAAAAAAAAAAAAAAAAAAAATTTTTTTGATATTTTGTCGTAAATTGCAAAAAACAGTTAAAAAACATATATATATACATGAAACAAGTGGAAAGGCACATTTCTAGCTTTGCTACAATTATAATTTGCAAATTCCTTACTGCCCGCTGATGAGAAGAATAGCAAGAGTGGCATTCTTTGAAACTCCATGGAATAAGGACTTTGAAAATTGTTTTTGGAGTATTCTGTCGAATAATAAATTTGATTATAAATTTAAATTCTTTTCTTTTCCCCTGTAATAAGCTCTACTCTCTATTGTATCTGTGTTGAGCTTTTTTATTTGGTTGGGATTAATTCATTAATACAGAAATATATTAAAATTTATATTACATTGAAATTTGTCTTTGATTATATCGGGTAAACATTTCATTTCTGCTGTATTGATTGTTTATATATATATATATATATATATATATATATATATATATATATATATATATATATATATAAATAAATAAAATTTAATTTTGGGCCATTTGGAACTTACCCATTGGATTGGAAATTTTTAATTCGACCGTGTTTGGATTTTACCATTCTTGGATTTTTTTACACTTCACCGGACTATCCATTCATGTGAAATCTTTTTATCATTTTTCTTTTACCTCCTATTGCCCTTACCTCACCCTTTTTTTAACCAAGTAAGATCTGTGACTTACTTGTAGTTTCATTAAATACTTTTACATGCAAAATCCGATCCCGCATTTTGCTAATTCCTGCCCTCTGATGAGAAGGAGAGTATTTCTTCGAAACTCCGCGGATTAAGGACTATCCACTTATCTCGTGCTTCCTTTTTTAAAATTAAATATGTTTTTAACTCTTTTTCAAGATGTCTTTTAACATGTTTTATTAATCATTTGTTTATATATAGCAGTTCTGCCCGGTTTTGCTCGGACCCTATGTACTGTTCCTAAATTTATGTGCATATGTATATATTAAAAAGTGTGAATACGCATTGGTAATGCCTTTCTATATAATAGTCTTCCTTAACTACCATAGAGAAAAGTTGGTAGAGACAGCAGAGGTTGAATTCTTAAAAACTTTGACCCCAATTTGGACCCCTTAAAATTTATTGTTTTGGGATCAAATTCAATTAAAATGTTTGACCCATGACCAAGTAACCTACATCTAAAATTTCAAGTATTTGGACCCAAAACTTGCGGAGGAGTTTGGTAGAGTCTGCAAAGATCAACTCTGTAAACTTTCACCTCTTGCCAGCCAAATTTTCGCCCCAAAACTGGTTAAAAAGCTTGCTGCATGTCTGAATACCCTTTATGTAAAATTTCAAATGTTTAGACTCAAAATTGGCTTAACAGTTTGCTAGAGACCGCAAAGGTAAAATCTTTGGAACTTGGACCCCTTAAAAGCCAAATTTTCAGAAAAAAAACGATTAAAAATCTTGCCCTATGTCTGAATATATGTAAAATTTCAAATATTTAGACCAAAAATTGGCTGAGTAATTTGGTAGAGACCGCAGAGGTCAATTTTTTTTTTAACTTTAAACCCAATTATGACCCCTTAACATTTATTGTTTCGGCTCAAATAAAATTATAAAGTTAGATCCAAGTAACCTATATCTAAAATTTCAAGTGTGTAGACCCAAAATTAGCGGAAGAGTTTGGTAGCGTTCTTATAGTTCAAATCGCTGAATTTTGTCCCCTTAACAGCCAGATTTCTGGCCGAAAACCGATTAAAAAAATTTTTTTTCTCCCAAATCCCAATACCTCTTATGTCAAATCTCGAGTCTGTAGACTGAAAATTGATGGAGTAATTTGGTAGGGAAATGTACACACACACAGAGACAGACAGACAGACAGACAGACAGACAGACAGACAGACACACACACACACACACACATAGACATTTTCACTTATATATATATATATATATATATATATATATATATATATATACGTGTGTGTGTTTTAGTAGTATATATATGTGTGTGTGCGTGAGAGAGAGAGAGAGAGAGAGAGAGAGAGAGATTGTGTGTGTTTGCGCGCGCGCGTTTTCTTATTTTTTCCCTTTTCTTCTTTTTTTTTTTGTCTATTTTCTTTTTTTTTTCTTTTTCTTTCCACACTGACCTCCAAGTGAGAATAAAGGGCGTCCCGCCTTCTCTCCTGAAAAATTTCTGAGAAAAAAAAAAAAACCCGATTGTTCCATCTTTAAACCCAATTTTCATTACAGACCAGTATTTTATTTATTTACTCTTTTTTTTTTTTTTTTTTTTTTTTTCGTTATGTAACTAAGGTTCAATCTTTCGCAGCAACGCCGCGTACTAATCACGGAAACGAAATCGTATCTGTAGCGTGAGAGTGGAGTGCCTGCTTATTTTGCGTATTAACTGCTCACTTTACGGCACATCAGCCCTTTTGAGAAACATGGACTCCGCAACCTATCCTGAAAAGGAAGCAAACAAATACACATTGAATCAAACGAACTAATTATTAAGGCTAGAAATCTTTGTGTAATGTTGTTGTATATTGGTTTATATTGGAGGAGATGATATATTAAAACGTGTCATGTGTTATCTAGTGGATGTAAGATATTGTTCTTTTAACAGACAGATAATAAACGTATAAATCGTATGTATGTTGTTTAGCCAGGGGACATGATATTGACGTGTAAACCGAGTCATGTTGTATGAGACTTATCACATGGGATATTTTTACAGTTCATATATAAGAAGAATAATATATGCTTCATACCTTTTTTCTTGAAGAGTTCTTTTAACTTCCTGCTGCTCCGTGATGACCATGAAGCGATCAGCACCATATAATTGAGACAACTGTTCTTATTTGTGAAACCATTAAAACAACTCTTTATATTTTTGTAATATAAATTTATTACAGTTGTCTCAATTGCTTTTCACAGGATCTGCATTTTCTGTTCATACAGCCCGCTCCTAGCTGTCGGTCCACCCTTGTCTAGACGTCTATCCGCTCTGGTGGTCAATCCTCAACTCCCTGAATCTCTCCAAAACTAACTACATCACGTGTTTACTCACGTCACCTAATTACGTGTCTCAGACCAACCTAATGTTTCCATCTAGTTATTTGTTTATCCAAATCCAAAAGAATGTTTACATCTATTTTCTATTTTCGCATTCCTTTTGCGAGTTACACGGCAATCATTTCTTCCTCAATTTAATTGTTTATTCTTCTAATCATAATAACTGATCCAGCGAGCATCCGTCGCTCAAATCAATTAATAAGAATACAATAACAATAATGATAATGCTTTGACCATTACTCCCGCTTGCCACATTTAACAGATACTACGCTATGATTACAGCCTAAAGGGTTATAACATTACAATGTGGTCATTACATATTCACTCTTGGACCCAAAATTGTACTCAGAAGTCTCGCAAAAATACAAAGGAAATAAAGAAATGTTACTCAGCTTTTTACTGTTCAAATAAAAGGCGCTTGTTTATGGTACTTTCCAAACATTTCTTCGTTCGCCATGTAGTTAAAAAAAAAAAAAACTCTGCTGTATCGATCATATGCTTTTTCTTCCCGGCGTCGACATGTCTGCTTGTCCTGTCACTACACACTCTCATGCTGGTCCGTCTTCGCCTCACTATCACGCCATGCGATTTTTTTTTAACTCTCTCCTTTTCTTTCTGCTATTATGGCTGTAGCTTGTCCCATGGCACACGGTCATCGGACCATTTTTTTTGTTCAAAATTTGGATTGCATCTAGCCTTAATAGTTCCTCTTGTACTGACTCGTGTTTCAAAGTCCTCTCACCGTCCACGTGGTTCCTTTTTTCTCTGCTTTTCTTTTCCTCCTCTTTCTCCGCTGTCACGTCACCTTGTACACCGGCTTGCTCATTTGCATATGTGCGATGCTGCTGCTACTGAAAAGCTTCTTAAGGTATTATTTGAAGTAATGTTTTCATCTTGAGTGTTATTTGTAAAACGTTTTGTCTAATGTAACCTCCGACATCAGGTCGAACTCAAAAATTTTTTATGGACTCTGGAATCTTTCTGCCAAACTCGGCAATCTTTCTGTCGAACTTGGAAATCTACATGGAACTTTTAACTGAACCCTTTATTTCATTGATAGGGGGAGGGATAGCATGCTTTTATTTCGTCATCCATGATTTGGTAGGTAGAAATGCTAAGTAATTTGCAGTTGCACTGAGTGTCGCCCACACTGAGAATTGGACCTTCAGCCTCTAGAAGAGTGTCAATTTTTTGACTGAATTTTATCAAGTATTTTATCCACTACGCCACAGGCCCAAATTACGCAAATTATTAATCTTCATCATATAAATTCAAAAACAGAAGCTTCTTAATATATGTTATTTTTTCTCAGTTCTTTAATCTTTTCCATCCTATGGTTGGCGATAAATGGTGTTTTTTTTTGGGGGGGGGTCAGTCAGTGTAACAGCCAAATTACTCTGACGCCATGATGATAATTGCTGTCATCATAAACTTTAACCATTTGTTCACGTTTTTTTTGTTTTTGTTTTTTTGTTTTTTGGCAGCTGACTAAAGTGTACCGCAAATGTTCTAATCAAAATCTTGCAAGGCCTTCCTGTTCTTCACTGGAGACCATTCAATATTCTTCCAAGACATCGTGCTCCAAGTGAAGGGAATCGTAGCTAGGAAGGACTGGGATCTATGATGAGAATCCTGATTCTGCATCGTCTTTATTTCACGAGGACTTGTATCTATATGCTACTCCTTGCCCCCCCCCTTAAGGTACTTTATCCAGCTTTGGTGGATTTTCAAGTCTCTCCGATTATTGTATGTCTTACCACATTTGCATCTGTTCTTATGCTTTTCAGCGTTATTTTCCGCTTTGGTCGATGTAACCTTCGACCTTCTTCACGTGTATCTTATCAAACCCGGGAATCTTTCTGTTGACTTCGGTAACGTGCGGATTTTTCAATGGAGCCCTTTATTTAATTCACGGGGGTAACATACTCTCGTTCCGTCAGCCATAACTGGGTAGAAGTCCCAAGTAATTCACAACTGTATTTTGAGTGTCTTCTGTACAGAGGATTGAACCGTCAACCTCTAGAAGAGTCTAACTTTTACAACTGAATTTAACCAAGTACTTTATCCATGGTGCTATCTATTCCTTATCAATTAGGCAATTCCACCTGAATCCAATACTTCCATCTTGTTGGAAATATCTTCCGCTACCTGTCTCACAATCACAGCAAATAACTGTCATCAATTATGCGAAAATGTAATTTCCAACTGAACTGTATATATTTTTGACTGTTATTTTTTCTGTAATTTTTTATTTTTGAGTGGTTATGGAGACTTCAGACGACCGTCTAATGTCAGCCATGTTTTCACTCTCTAACAAGTTTGACACTAGTTGTATACTAAATTAAAAACGCATTAAAATAATTGAAAACATTTTGGTTTTAAAATATAAGTTGCAAAAGAGAGGAGCGGCTGTGATAAGACGGACCCTAAACAGTTTTCGATAAAGTTTACGTAGAGAATAAAATTTGTTCCTAAACAGTTTTCAATGAAGTTTATACAGAGAATAAAATTTGTTCCTAAACAGCGTTTTCGATAAAGTTTACGTAGAGAATAAAATTTGTTCCTAAACAGTTTTCAATGAAGTTTATACATAGAATAAAAATTTTTTCTAAACAGTTTTCGATAACGTTTAGGTAGAGAATAAAATTTGTTCCTAAACAGTTTTCAATGAAGTTTATACAGAGAATAAAATTTGTTCCTAAACAGTTTTCAATGAAGTTTATACATAGAATAAAATTTGCTTCTAAACAGTTTTCGATAAAGTTTACGTAAAGAATAAAATTTGTCCTTAAACAGTTTTCAATAAAGTTTATATAGGGTATAAAATTTGTCCGACATTTTGAATTACGTTGCATCACGTGACATAAGCAACAGAACATAATTATCTCCCCTGTCAACTGGTATCTTTTCTAGTAAGCGCTTTCGCTCCATTTCACCAATTTCGTTTTGTAATTAATAATTATTTTTCTACCTTGTCGTTTTTCGTAATGTTTGGATATGTTACTATTTGCGGTATAAAATTACATAGGTCCCATTTGTTTTAAATTCAATATGGAAGCAACCATTATTATTTTTTACGTGAGAAAACAATAAATAAATGACAAATACAGTTATTTTAAGCACTTTAAACAAGCAATCGATGTGTAAAATAAAATAGTCTTAAAAGATACATTTTTAAGCGAACTTGAGTTCTTCGAATGTCCCTCTTCTCATTTCTCTTGGCCCCAAATCAAGAGTCTACATCAGTTCTAAAATGACCTTTTCCCTGTTGGTTGCAGTATATTGCTAGTCATGTGCAGTTCTAGAAGGTCCACTCTCCCAGGCTTTGGTTTCTCTCTTTAATAAAAGGTTAGTTTATTGCTAATTACCTGGTACAACCCATACCGGGGAATATTTACAGAGCTGCTCAGGTATTTTTTGCAGACCAGAGTACTCCTCCTCAGGAGTGCTGATTTTTGAATCCCACTTTCAAAACCTTGTGTCACATTTCTCATTGTGGAAGAGAAATAAATACATTCTCATGTTAAGAATGTTTTTCTAAAATCTCGATTTAGAGTTATCTTCTTGTTCCTTCAGACTATTCTCAAGACGACGTCATGAGATCGTTGCTCGCCCTTTAGTTATAAGATCTCGATTTAGAGTTATCCCCCTTGTTCCTTCAGACTATTCTCAAGACGGCGACATGAGATCGTTGCTCGCCCTTTAGCCATAAAATTTGAATTTCTTTATAAAAATAAAACTACTTGATCAATTTACGTGCTTTTTAGAATATGATATTTTCTCTTTGTCACAGGCATGTACACCATAAAGATTTTTCTTTATTTTTTGTTTTTTCGCTCCACGGGATTAGGGGCGGGATTCTGAACAAGCAACAAAATTGATACTAAAATGTTATTTGTAGTTGACATTTTTTCGGCAATGAGGCACTATATATATAGACTAGCAGGAGGCCCGGCGTTGCCCGATCGTAAAATATGCGTAAGCATAATATTTTGATTTATGTAGATTTCATTTTTTTTTTTTTTTTTTTTACTCACGTTCACTACTAGCACGACATATCGCCACTTGGATGTAAGGGGCTACTATTTGAGACCGTATCGAAGAAAAATTAAAAAGATTTTAGTTTACGTGACATTTAATTTTCTACATATCAGTACAGTCAGAGAAGCAGGAAGCAGGAAAAAAATGTATATATATATATATATATATATATATATATATATATATATATATATATATATATATATATATATATAAGCATTTCAGTCCGGCGTTGCCCGGGTGTTTGGAGGTGTAGTGTTGAGAAAAAAAAAAGTGGTCAATATTTTTTAATTGGCCCCCATTATGACTCCTTAAAATTTATTGTTTTGAGCTCAACTCAAGTTATTAAGTTAGATCCATGTCCAAGGAACCTATATCTAAAATTTCAAGTGTTTAGACCCAAAATTGTCGGAGGAGTTTGGTAGAGTTCTCAAAGGTCAAATCGTTGAACTTTAACCCCCTAACAGCTAAATTTCTGGCCGAAAACGAATTGCGAATATTTTCCCAAATCTCAGTACCCTGTATATCAAATTTCTACTCTGTAGACTGAAAATTGACAGAGTTATTGCGTAGGAAAATGTACACAAACACACACACACACACACACACATACACACACGTTCACTTTTATATATATAATAGATTTATCATCATAAAGCCAATTTTCTATTCATTATTATATCGTACCCAATAATTAGTAGTGATTTCAAAAGTAAAAAATAAAATATAATTTGAGTGCCATCAACTAGAACTGAAACTAAAACATTTAGCGCTCTAGCCTTAATTGTTGCCATTTCAGTTATCATCAGAAACAGTTAAAAATAGACCGACTTAAGCATATAAATGTATATTTGTGCATGCATAAAAGAGCACTTTAAGTCAATTTACACATGCCAAGTTCTAATTTTTAAAAGTTTTGACCTCATTAGCAGCTATTTTCACCAGCTAAGAACCCATAAAAGAAAAGCCTACATAAATTTTGGCCCACCTCGTGCCGCTCTGCAATCTTGCGTCTTGGAGGAGATGCATTTTAAAAAAAAATGGAGACAGACAAACATAGTAAGTTTTCATTTTTATTTTTATTTATTTTTGTTTACTTTTATTAATCTCAAAGAAAGCATATTGCCACTGAGACGCGGTAGACTATGGTGATTAGGTGTGTGGGGGAGATTTATTGGAGACATCCTATAGGTGGAGCTCTACAGCAAGACGTTTGTTTATATATATATATATATATATATATATATATATATATATATATATATATATATATATATATATATATATATATATATTCACTCCAAACATCACTGAATGTTGAAATAGATTGAAAGAGAAGTTGAAACTAGAAGATTCCTGAGTCGGAAGTTACATCGATTGAAATGCTGTGACTAATTTGTTCGGATCAATTAGGTTTCAAGGACCCTAGAAAAATAGAGCTTTCCCTATATTAAAAATCAACCTCATGATAAAAACAAGCAACTTGAGTGTTATTATCTGCTTGTCTGCAAATCCCATGTTCATCTCTTTCATGTTGATGATCGTGGGATCCTTGAAACCTAACTGCTCTGTTTGCTCTAAACATATAGATAACTTTATAAAACAAAATTATTTATAAGTGTTATGGCGGACTACCTGTGTTACCTACGAATGAACTGATCCATCTATAATATAAATCTCACCTGTCTGTTTAAATGTATGTACATGTATGTATGTATGTATGTATGTATGTATGTATGTATGTATGTCTGCCTAAAACTTTCGACAGAGGCAACGGATTTTCACGAAATCGGTGTTGTTTTGAAGCTCGACCCTTCGGCCAACAAATATTGAAAAATTTGCCGAAAACATTTATTTCTTCACCCTCAACTGGGCACTTTTCTACAAGTAGGGGTCGATTTTTTTGCTGACATTTTTCGAAGTCATTCAAACCACGCACCAATGACGTTGCATAAAATACGGGATGTCACAATCGCGGTGGGCGCATTGATAAGACCGTTTGTTTTTGTTTTTTCCCCCTCTTTTTCCTTTGCCGCGTTATGGGTTCGAGCCTGCTTACTACTCCTAATTTTTTTTTTTTTTTGCGCAACCAACACCCTTACACACACCTCCACTTTCTTTTCTGCCTTTGCGTCACAGGTTCGTGCCTGCTTGCCTGCCTGCTACAACTTTTTTTTTTTTTTGCTCAGTACACACCTCCAAACACCCGGGCAACGCTGGGCACCCAGGCTTGTCTAAAATATAAATCTCACCTGTCTGTTTAAATGTATGTATGTATGTATGTATGTATGTATGTTTGCCTAAAACTTCCGACAGAGGCTACAGATTTTCACAAGATCAGTATCGTTTTGAAGCTTGGCCCTTTGGACAACAAATATCGAAAAATTGGCTAAAAACATTAATTCCTTCACCCTCAACTGGACACTTTTCTACAGGGAAGGGTCGCTTTTTTCGCCGATATTTTCAAAAGTCATCCCCTCTTTTCGATTGACTAGCCTTAATTTAAACCTTCACCACTTCTGGTTGGGCGATTGACGCAACAGCACAGACGTCACATTTTTTTTTTTTTCACATTCTTTCTTCCTTCGCGGTACAGGTTCGAGTCTGCCATCGGTATCGTTTTGAATTACGTTCCTCCGGACGATAAATTAGCTAAAAACATTAATTTCTTCACCCTCAACTGGGCACGTTTCTACAATTCGGGGTCGATTTTTTCCGCTGACATTTTTGCAACTCATTCAAACCTCGCGTCGATGATGTCGGATAAAAGATGTTATTTCGACCGCCCATGGCGTTACAATCGCGGTGGGCGCATCGATAAGGCCGTTCCCCCCCCCCACCTTTGGCGCATTATGTGTTTGCGCTCGCAATTTTCCTTTTTTTTTTTTTTTTTTTTTTTTTTTTTTCCTGTCTGCCAACCACAACTTTTTTTTTGTTTTTGCACCCAGGCTAGTACATAATAAATACCGGAAGTCAAAGCCGTATAGCGGAAGTCGATATCTACTACTTATCTGCCACAGTCTCTAGCTAGGAATTGGGGGGAGGGCTCTTATATCAACAACTTTCTCTCTTCATTGTAAATATTTCATGTCTGTTGTGTGTAAATTTTGTTTATTTACCCAGCTCCTCACATTATGTATATATTGTTATTTTGGATTTTAAGTAGTTTAAAGAAAGATTTTGTTTATGTGATTGTAAATAGGTAAGTTAAAATATACGTTGGTTAAGTCTAGATTCACCCGTCATCCTTTTTGGCCTTATCTCACGCCTCATATGGTTGGCTTTTTTTTTTTTTTTTTTTTTTTTTTTTTTTTAAATATGTGAATAAAATTGATGCCTTAGCTTTTTATAAAACTTTCTGAAAAGTTGTAACTGATTTCTATATAATTTTGTTTATCTATTCTTCACAATAACTCTTGGCTTGTGCCCTAGGGTCTCTTTTAGGGTTAATAAAAACACTCCATTTTGGGGGGATTATTTTACCATATTTGTCCAAAATTTTCTGTGTATGTCTATTCAGCAGTTTTGCATGGTGCTGATCTCAAATTTAAATATGTTAAGGCCTTGGGGACTTCTGGGGCTAAATGGGGGAGGGGAAAAATAATGAACTTAGTCATTTCTTTTTTTCTTTTTTTGCATGGTGCAGAACTCAAACTTACATATGTTAAGACCTAAAACTGCACCGTTTGTTGTTTTTCACCAGGATTTGACATCCCCTGGGGACTTTGGGGGCTAAATGGGGGTGGAGCGCAAATGCTGAACTTAGTCATTTTTTTTTTTTTTTTGCCTCGTTCACTGTACACTCACGGGGGATCATGCATACTTCACTTGTTTTAAGATGGAAATCGCTCCAGACAAGACATGAAGCCACTTGATGTAAGAAGATTAAAAGTATATTACTTTATGGTTAAAAAAAAAAAACAACCAACGATAAGAGTGAGATGGATATATTCTGGAAAACAGCAATTCTAGGACTAAAGGGAAGCAAGAGTTATGAAGTGGGGTGAGATTTTGCTACTGGAAGATCGCAGGATGAAGCTGTAGGAGGCATAAAAACTGGGCAAATGTCTGGAGATTATTCTGAAATATATATATGACCTGAAGACAACTCTTATGACATAAATAATTGTAGAACTGGGAATAGTTCCGAGGAAGGTGTAAAAAAAAAAAACAAAGCTTGGAGAAATATTAAGGAAAATTCATAGTTTGCAGAAAACCAACTAACATGTGGTTTTCGGACCAACCACGGATAAGTTGTAAGCATATATCACTAATTAAACACAACTAGAAATACAGGTGAAAAATATTAAAACTATAGTTATAGAGGTACTAAGTAGGGAGTTGGGCAGCAAGATGTTTGTTCACATTACACTTGAACTTCTCCATGTCAGTACGGTTGAGGAAGCAGGGACCCGGAAGGGAGTTCCAAAGTCTAGCAGTTCTGAGGAAGAAACTATTGGAGTAGAAGGCTCTCTTGCATCTAGGGATATCTACTGTGTAGGGGTGGGACTTTGCTGCTTGTTGGGTTTGTCAGGGGTATCTACGTCAAGAGAGTACAAATGCTTGCAGTTCGTCAGAACATTCACCATTAAAATACTTGTAGAACAGGCAGAGGGATGGAGCATTTCATTGATGAGACAGAGGCTGAAGCTTAGATGACAGTTCAGGACCTATCAGGTTAGCGACTCTCTTTTGAACCCTGTCCAGGAGGAGGAGATTAAGGTCATCATCAGAGATTACTCATTGACAACAACTGGTGATGTTTTCTGAAGTCTGAGTTGCAACTAGTCTCCTCAGATTTCCAGTACTCTCTGCTTCTTTTGATAACTTTTGTAAATGAATTTAGGTTATCATAACAGCCGCTTGCTATGGATCTTTGGCTGGCAACGACTATTGGTCTTCACTAGAATTTGGGTGATGATAAGCCTCCCCAACGTCCCAGTTCTCTTTGCACTCATCCAGTAAGGGGTCTAGTTAGTACTGTCTCTTCTCGATCCTTTCATCCTCCTTGACTTTTCTCGGCTATTTGGTGTGGTGCCAGCCAGTTGGTGCCAACACAACACATTTTTCTTATTTTATTTTAGAGGTAGGCATAGTTAACAAATTCTCGGCTTAGGTTTCTTGTTTTTCATTACTACTACTACTACTACTACTACTACTACTACTACTACTAGCTGGATCTGTGAAAATTCCACAATAGTATATTGATGTTAGCATTCTGCGCGTTTTCAAGGTAAATGGAGACACCCTGATATTATTGTAGCTTTTTTGTTAAAATTGCAAAATTATTTAGCTAAGCTAGCAGGGACGCCCAGCGTAACCCGGCCGTACATAAAGTGTTTTCACACATAGGGAAGTTATGAACATGTTCAGGTAACCTACATCTAAAATTTCAATTCGTATATATTATTGTAGAGTCAATGTTTTTTTTATCAATTTTTATATATTATAAAGTTGAGATTTCAAAAAAAAAATATATATATATATATATCCATATGATTTGGGTGCATCAGCTTGAATCGAAACCGAAACCAAAACTTATGAAGAATTCTTAGTTAAATTATTTATAAAAAAAAAAGATGATGTAAGTGCCATCAGATATAATCGAAATCGAAACAAAAACTTATGAAGAATTCTTGGTAAAATTATTTTTTTAAAGAAATGGAAGGTCATGACAATTAAACAACAGTCACTCGGAAAAAAAAAATGTAATAGTGACACACAAAAGAACACACAATCGTATTAATATATAGATTATTATTATTATTATTATTATTATTATTATTATTATTATTATTATTATTATTATTATTATTATTTGTATATTATTGTAATTGTTTATTATTTTCCCATGCAACAATAACTAATAATTCTTATTGATATTATTCTTATTGATAAAATTAGATAGCTCATTATTTTTAGGGAAATACTTATATAATATTTTACCAATCTTGAACAAGATGGATTAAACCAAACTACGTTTCGTCTTCTGTAAATTTTACTTTTATTACTGCTTTTTTTATTATATGTTAATTTACTGTTATATTTATAATTTTAAGTGGATAGTTGATAATAACAATAAAAAGTCGCGAGGCTAATCGATCTTTATTCACATGTTTATTCAAACGTATTTAACTCTCAAGTGTGATTCGCTTTCAGTTCATTCCAGATCAAAAGAAGTTACTGGTGAGCTGTCACAATACTACATTGTTCACTGGCTTTAAGGCCATTTGATATTCCCTTTCCTTCTCTCTCTCCTCCTGATTTCTTTTTCCTTTCCCCACTCTACATCCCATCCTCTTCTCCACCACTCTATCAACTCAATTCTTTCTCTCTGACTTCCTTCTTTTAACCCCCCCCCTCTCTCTCTCTCTCTCTCTCTCTATATATATATATATATATATATATATATATATATAGAGAGAGAGAGAGAGAGAGAGAGGGGGTATATATATATATCCCTCTCTCTCTCTCTCTCTCTCTCTCTCTCTCTCTCTCTCTCTCTCTATTACATTCTCTGGAAACTAGAAATAAAATAGTAGAATAGTTTATACATACACGCGCGCGCGCATGCATGCATGGGTATCAGGGTCTTACGTACAACATGAAAAGAAACTTGACTCATGAAAAAGAATTCTTAAAAGTTACCTGGCAAATATACGTGGTGAACCAAGTGCGAGAGCGATACAAACAATTGCAATTAAAAGGATGGTTAGAAACTTGAAAAGCTCTCTCGGTTGGAATGTATGAGATATGAGATAGTAGATGAATGTTTGACATCCGCTAGGATGTCCCATCTCCTGCTAGAACAAAATGATGAGACAAAAAAAATAAAGTATTTTATGTAAAAGATATCACTATATATTCGATGGATAGTAAATAGGATTCGATAATTCAGCATGTATTTATCTAAGTTACGTATAGGCGAGATTCACACGCCTACACAAAGTTCTTGTTTGCTAATTTTATTAGTACAGAGATGTTCGGAATTTGTAGATGTTCTATAGTCTTTAAAATAATGATTTTGTTTAAAAACTTTTGGGAGATGATTAAAATGGTTACTAAGATGTAGTGGTGTATTATTTTGGTTTCTGTAAATATTATCATTTATGTACTAAAAGAGGTCTGGATTTCAAAAATGGATTGCAAATAGTGTACTCCCATTGCATCCAACGGAAGAAGAGTGTTCAAAGTGAAATATAAATCATGTGCACCCAGGACCTCAAAACAGCGCTGGAATGTAAACAGTGTACTCCCAGTACTCCAAAGAAGAGTCGGATTCAAAATGGAATTTAAAAAGTATCCTTCTACTACTTTCTCAAAAAAAAGGGGGCTGAATTCAAAATTCCATGACTGTTCCCGGTTTCTTTATGCAAGGTATCTGAAAAAAGAAGAAGAAAAAAAAAAAGCTGGCGATTAAAACAGTCAAAATATTATGGTAACAACAACCATGATGAAAGACTTACCTGGCCTTTAGGCCAAGATCAAAGTGTAGTATCTGTTCCGGCAGATACTGCAAGCTATGACTAGCTATGACTAGCAAAGACCAGATGTGGGGGCAACCCCACATGCCTGACCTTTAACCAGCTCCCATTTCCCACCTCTCGGGAGCTGGTCCCCTTTTTCCCTTCCCCCTCCCTTCACTCCTCACATTAAAAATCGGCCTTGTGCCTAATTTGCTCGGTGGGGGAGCAAATAAACACCATCTGTTCCGGCAGATACTGCAAGCAAAGACCATATGTGGGGGCGACCCCACATATAAGACCTTGGTCAATGTAGGGGCAACCCTTCATACCAATTGTCACTATCCAGCTCCCCTACTCCCCGGGGAGCTGGTCCCCATTTCCCCTTCACTCCTCACATTAAAAATCGGCCTTGTGCCTAATTTGCTCAGTGGGGGAGCAAATAAATACCATCTGTTCTGGCAGATACTGCAAGCAAAGACTATATGTGGGGGTAAACCCACATATCAGACCTTGGTCAATGTAGGGGAAACCCTTCATATCAATTGTCACTATCCAGCTCCCCTACTCCCCGGGGAGTTGGTCCCCATTTCCCCTTCACTCCTCACATTAAAAATCGGCCTTGTGCCTAATTTGCTCGGTGGGGGAGCAAATAAATACCATCTGTTCTTCAGATACTGCACTTCAATTTCTTGTTCTATGTCGGTGGAAGAAAAGTCCTTCACGACTGAGACAATTTAAAATTTTTGTTCCTTTTCTCCACAATAAAAAAAAAAACGACCCTGGTGTCTGACTCTGTCCCATGGGGAGGCATTGTAAATAGGAACCACGATGAAAGACTCTGCCCCCAACAAAAATTCCACATCCCCAAGATACAAAGAAATATTAGCCAAGGCCACTGAAAAATGGTAGGATCCTTCTACCGCTCCAGTAGATATCTCACTCCTGATACTATTCTCTACCTATATAAAAGTCAGGTACAGCGAACGATAGAGTACTATTGCCACATCTGGGCAGGAGCTATTAGGAGCAGCTTATCCTGCCATGACAGAGTTCAAAATCGACTTCGTAGCTTAGTGGTGGATGCCCTTTTCTCCTCCCTGCAACCTCTTTCCCACAGAAGAGACATTGCGAGCCTGTCTCTGCTTTATCGTTATTCTCATGGCAAGTGCTCGTCTGAGCTTCAATTTGTAGCCCCTCCCTTACCAAACTTTCACAAAAAAACACTCGTCTAGCCAAAACCACTATCAATAATTTCCCACACTCTTTATCTGTCCCTAAACCTAAATGTAGATTCCATAAACAAAGCTTCTTTCTTAGAACTGCACGCTGGTGGAACTCTTTTGTGTTTGCTTGCTTTCCAGCTGACTATAATTTGATTGTCTTCAAGTCCAATGTAAACAAGTTCTTGATGAATCGTCCCTCTGAGTAATCCAATTTACAAAATCTCCACTACTTATGATTACTATGCTTTAATCCCATAACTGATGTATACCCATTAACCCTTAGCCTCGAGTGGCCTCCGAGCCTTGATAAGTGGTGACTCCTTTGTAAAAAAAAAAAAAAAAAAAAAAAAACTTCATTATTGGATTGAATCTTGGTGATGAGGTTTCTTTCAGTTTTGGTTTGAAGTTATTCATTCAATATTCACCTCCCTGTTTATTATGATTACTTCTTTATATCAAGTGTCTTATTGCCTTGCTATTCCATATTTTTTTATTCCTATGTTAAAACAAAATTTTTAGGACTTGTATTATTTCCAATCTTTTCTTTCTGTTGTTTAATGCATTTTGATGGAGGTGGCGGTGGTCAAGTGGTTAACGACACGGATTGACGCCCTGAGTGTTCCAAGTTTGAATCTAGTTCGTTCCACTAAATTACATTTATTTAGGATGTTTTTCTAGAAAGAATTCTAACTGAAAAAAATATCAGGAAAACCGATTATAGCAATAGAATCACCTGATTCATGTGATATAGATGAATGTATTTTTATTTTAGCTACAATTTGGCCTTTTTTGGTGGTCTTTTATTTTCCTAAAAGATTTGATTTTGAAGTATCTTCATGGTCTGGCAACCCTAAGGACGACACGCTATTGTAAAGACACACCAAAAAATTATATCAAACTGTAATGATAATATATAGATAAAAAAAATAACAGGAATACTTATAATTAATAAACTATCTCCAATTATTGATACAAAACTATTGATATTTTCAGAAGTTATGGTTTTATGATATTTAAAAATACATTCATCTGTATCTTACGAATCAGGTGATTCTATTGTTGGAATCGGTTTTCCCGATATTTTTTTCAGTTAGAATTCTTTCTAGAAAAACATTGGGTACTTACAGGTGGGACCACGTGAAGGTTTCGAGCATACTAAGTAAATGTAATTGAGTGGAACGAACTGATTCGAACTTGGAACATCTAGATCGTCAATCTGTGTCGTTAACTACTTGAGCACTGTCACCTCCCTCAAAATGCATTAAACAACAGAAGCTATTGTAAAGTAGCACCAAATTTTGTTTCATGATATAAATAGAATTATGAGCCTTACAGGCTCGAATTTATGTGTATATTAAATATTAAATTGTTTTTAACATGAATACGTAACTACATAAAAACATGTAAAACTACATAAAAAACATGTAAAACTACATAAAAACATGTAAAACTACATAAAAACCATGTAAAACTACATAAAGCAACATAAAATTGTTTTATACTATTAAAATAATCTGGTTTAACCATTCATTTATTTCTTTTTTTAAATTTTTTTCTTGTTTAAAATTCATGTTTTGAAACATGACTTAAATCTATGACGTCACGTCAAAATTATTATTATCTTTTTTTTTGTCAAGGTAATGTTTTAATCTGCATTTATAAGAAAGTCAAAATAGCTTACTTGGTAAAACCCCAGATTGAAGATCGGAAGATTTCGATTGTCCAATCATGATGTCTGCTTTATTTTTGAGAATGTATTATTTATCATTAATGTGATATTTTCAACTCCTAAAAGTAAAGATCATTGATACAAATAAATTTCACAATATGTATTACATTAAAAAAAAATGTGACTGATGTAAAAATTATAACTAACGAACGGACAGACAGACAGACAGAAAGACAGACAGAATCTCTATTTAGGTAAGTTTTTGAAGAATAATATATTTCCTAATTTTATATATATATCTTTAAGTATTTGTTTACTGATTTTTTCTCATATTAATTCTTCCTAAGGTTTGCAAGTTTATAAAGTTATCTTTATGGTCTTTTAAGGTAATGAAAGGCTTCTATCTTAACTATAAATTTATTATGTTATTAAATTTAAGCGTACTGTGAAAAAAAAAAAATTTTGCTGTCCACTTCCCCATAACATTACAGTGGCTCCATGCCTTATTGGGGTAAAATAAAGGTTTAAAAAAATTTTTTTTAATATTATATATATTTTTATGTCTATATGACTATAACTTCGGTGATCTAGTGAAAACTGGTGTATCAACGTGATTGTGCCATATCAGATGAGTGATCGCATGAGAAGACTAGGTGCCGTATGTACCACGCCAAGTCATAAAAAATTCCAGGTTGGTATCTGGGGTTGCATTAATTTACTGAGAGAAATGCGTCCCAGTCTTCATTAAGACATGCATCTAGGAGAATGAAACTCAGATGTAATAATCTGTGGTCTACTGTATACTCTGTCATGTGGCAATCATCTGCACCAACAAAGGTTAGCAGCAATACCAAAAAGTGTGGTTGGTTCTACACAAAGCCTTCACCACTATAAACAAATAATCTGTGTGGATTTCCGAGCAACTTAATTGTGGTGGCGAAACCTCATATGTCAAAATCGATGGGAGAGTCCATCATTATCATAACTATAAAGTTGATTTTTTTTTATATTAATATTAAAATCATACTTATCTATTTAAAACTTATTAAGACGAACTTCTTAATATACTCAGTCATGGATATGCGAACGACTACATGAAGGTCAATTAATTAGCATATTCATTTGAAATACGAGCGTTAATTAATTAATTATTCATTTCTAATTGTTTCTTAATAGATTATTGGTGTCATTTCAATTGCGTAGAATTTAAGATGAACACAATATAGCAGATGGGAATATATATATATATATACATATTTATGTGTATATATATATATATATATATATATATGTATGTATATATATATATATATATATATATATATATATATATATATATATATATATATATATATATATATAATGGGTTAAGAAATTCCAACGAGAGAAAGATGTATATTTAAATAATAAGAGAAAGATGTATATGTAAATAAGGGGGTGGTCAACAAAAATGTATATTTTTTTAAATTATTTTATTACACGGGTCTTGGTTTCTCATTGAAAATTATGTTTAGATCATTGTAATAATGTTTTTAAATCATTGAAATCGTTTTTAACGCGTTTCACACGTTCTGTGAAGCGGCCTCTTCATAAATTATTTAAAATGTTTAAAATATATTCAAAATGTGTTGGAGATGTAAAAAAGAGTTTTTCATTGGAATTTTCAATTTTTATTACTGTTTTATTTTACTTACATTCTGTTATAATATTATATTCTTTTATATTATTATATTCTTTTATATTATTATATTCTTTTATATTATTATATTCTTTTATATTATTACATTCTTTTATATTATTATATTCTTTTATATTATTACATTCTTTTATATTATTATATTTTTTTATATTATTCTATTATCTTATATTATTCCATTCTTTTGTATTATTACATTCTTTTATATTATTATATTCTTTTATATTATTATATTCTTTTATATTATTATATTCTTTTATATTATTATATTCTTTTATATTATTTCATTCTTTTATATTATTATATTCTTTTATATTATTATATTCTTTTATATTATTATATTCTTTTATATTATTATATTCTTTTATAATATTATATTCTTTTATATTATTATATTCTTTTATATTATTATATTCTTTTATATTATTATATTCTTGTATATTATTATATTCTTTTATATTATTACATTCTTTTATATTATTATATTCTTTTATATTATTATATTCTTTTATATTATTTCATTCTTTTATATTATTACATTCTTTTATAATATTATATTCTTTTATATTATTATATTCTTTTATATTATTATATTCTTTTATATTATTTCATTCTTTTATATTATTATATTCTTTTATATTATTATATTCTTTTATATTATTATATTCTTTTATGTTATTATATTCTTTTATATTATTTCATTCTTTTATATTATTACATTCTTTTATAATATTATATTCTTTTATATTATTATATTCTTTTATATTATTATATTCTTTTATATTATTACATTCTTTTATATTATTACATTCTTTTATCTTATTATATTCTTTTATATTATTATATTCTTTTATATTATTATATTCTTTTATATTATTATATTCTTTTATATTATTACATTCTTTTATATTATTATATTGTTTTATATTATATTATTGTTTTATATTATTATATTCTTTTATATTATTCCATTCTTTTATATTATTATATTCTTTTATAATATTATATTCTTTTGAATTATTATATTCTTTTATATTATTATATTCTTTTATATTATTTCATTCTTTTATAATATTATATTCTTTTATATTATTACATTCTTTTATCTTATTATATTCTTTTATATTATTATATTCTGTTATATTATTATATTCTTTTATATTATTATATTCTTTTATATTATTATATTCTTTTATATTATTATATTCTGTTATATTATTATATTCTTTTATATTATTACATTCTTTTATATTATTATATTCTTTTATATTATTATATTCTTTTATATTATTATATTCTTTTATATTATTATATTCTTTTATATTATTACATTCTTTTATATTATTATATTCTTTTATATTATTATATTCTGTTATATTATTATATTCTTTTATATTATTACATTCTTTTATATTATTACATTCTTTTATATTATTATATTCTGTTATATTATTATATTCTTTTATATTATTATATTCATTTATATTATTCCATTCTTTTGTATTATTATATTGTTTTATATTATTATATTCTTTTATATTATTATATTATTTTATATTATTACATTCTTTTATATTATTATATTCTTTTATATTATTACATTCTTTTATATTATTACATTCTTTTATATTATTATATTCTGTTATATTATTATATTCTTTTATATTATTACATTCTTTTATATTATTACATTCTTTTATATTATTATATTCTGTTATATTATTATATTCTTTTGTATTATTATATTCTTTTATATTATTATATTCTTTTATATTATTACATTCTTTTATATCATTATATTCTGTTATATTATTATATTCTTTTATATTATTACATTCTTTTATATTATTTCCTTCTTTTATATTATTATATTCTTTTGTATTATTATATTCTTTTATATTATTATATTCTGTTATATTATTATATTCTTTTATATTATTGCATTCTTTTATATTATTACATTCTTTTATATTATTATATTCTTTTGTATTATTATATTCTTTTATATTATTATATTCTGTTATATTATTATATTCTTTTATATTATTATATTCTTTTATATTATAATATTCTTTTGTATTATTATATTCTTTTATATTATTATATTTTTTTATATTATTATATTCTTTTATATTATTATATTCTTTTATATTATTACATTCTTTTTTATTATTACATTCTTTTATATTATTATATTCTTTTATATTATTATATTCTTTTATATTATTATATTCTTTTATATTATTACATTCTTTTATATTATTACATTCTTTTATATTATTATATTCTTTTATATTATTATATTCTTTTATATTATTATATTCTTTTATATTATTATATTCTTTTATATTATTATATTATGTTATATTATTCCATTCTTTTATATTATTATATTCTTTTATATTATTATATTCTTTTATATTATTATATTCTTTTATATTATTATATTCTTTTATATTATTATATTCTTTTATATTATTTCATTCTTTTATAATATTATATTCTTTTATATTATTACATTCTTTAATCTTATTACATACTTTTATATTATTATATTCTTTTATCTTATTATATTCTTTTATATTATTATATTCTTTTATATTATTATATTCTTTTATATTAGTATATTCTTTTATATTATTACATTCTTTTCTATTATTATATTCTTTTATATTATTATATTCTTTTATATTATTATATTCTTTTATATTATTTCATTCTTTTATATTATTACATTCTTTTATATTATTACATTCTTTTATATTATTATATTCTTTTATATTATTATATTCTTTTATATTATTATATTCTTTTATATTATTATATTCTTTTATATTATTATATTCTTTTATATTATTACATTCTCTTATATTATTATATTCTTTTATATTATTATATTGTTTTATATTATTATATTGTTTTATATTATTATATTCTTTTATATTTTTACATTCTTTTATAATATTATATTCTTTTATATTATTATATTCTTTTATATTATTATATTCTTTTATATTATTATATTCTTTTATATTATTACATTCTTTTATATTATTATATTCTTTTATATTATTACATTCTTTTATATTATTATATTCTTTTATATTATTATATTCTTTTATATTATTATATTCTTTTATATTATTATATTCTTTTATATTATTACATTCTTTTATATTATTATATTCTTTTATATTATTATATTCTTTTATATTATTATATTTTTTTATATTATTACATACTTGTATATTATTACATTCTTTTATAATATTATATTTTTTATATAATTATATTCTTTTATCTTATTATATTCTTTTATATTATTATATTCTTTTATATTATTATATTTTTTATATTATTACATTCTTTTATATTATTACATTCTTTTATCTCATTATATTCTTTTATATTATTATATTCTTTTATATTATTACATTCTTTTATATTATTATATTCTTTTATATTATTACATTCTTTTATATTATTATATTTTTTTATATTATTCTATTATCTTATATTATTCCATTCTTTTGTATTATTACATTCTTTTATATTATTATATTCTTTTATATTATTATATTCTTTTATATTATTATATTCTTTTATATTATTATATTCTTTTATATTATTTCATTCTTTTATATTATTATATTCTTTTATATTATTATATTCTTTTATATTATTATATTCTTTTATATTATTATATTCTTTTATAATATTATATTCTTTTATATTATTATATTCTTTTATATTATTATATTCTTTTATATTATTATATTCTTGTATATTATTATATTCTTTTATATTATTACATTCTTTTATATTATTATATTCTTTTATATTATTATATTCTTTTGTATTATTTCATTCTTTTATATTATTACATTCTTTTATATTATTATATTCTTTTATATTATTATATTCTTTTATATTATTATATTCTTTTATATTATTTCATTCTTTTATATTATTATATTCTTTTATATTATTATATTCTTTTATATTATTATATTCTTTTATGTTATTATATTCTTTTATATTATTTCATTCTTTTATATTATTACATTCTTTTATAATATTATATTCTTTTATATTATTATATTCTTTTATATTATTATATTCTTTTATATTATTACATTCTGTTATATTATTACATTCTTTTATCTTATTATATTCTTTTATATTATTATATTCTTTTATATTATTATATTCTTTTATATTATTATATTCTTTTATATTATTACATTCTTTTATATTATTATATTGTTTTATATTATATTATTGTTTTATATTATTATATTCTTTTATATTATTCCATTCTTTTATATTATTATATTCTTTTATAATATTATATTCTTTTATATTATTATATTCTTTTATATTATTATATTCTTTTATATTATTTCATTCTTTTATAATATTATATTCTTTTATATTATTACATTCTTTTATCTTATTATATTATTTTATATTATTATATTCTGTTATATTATTATATTCTTTTATATTATTATATTCTTTTATATTATTATATTCTTTTATATTATTATATTCTGTTATATTATTATATTCTTTTATATTATTACATCATTTTATATTATTATATTCTTTTATATTATTATATTCTTTTATATTATTATATTCTTTTATATTATTATATTCTTTTATATTATTACATTTTTTTATATTATTATATTCTTTTATATTATTATATTCTGTTATATTATTATATTCTTTTATATTATTACATTCTTTTATATTATTACATTCTTTTATATTATTATATTCTGTTATATTATTATATTCTTTTATATTATTATATTCTTTTATATTATTCCATTCTTTTGTATTATTATATTGTTTTATATTATTATATTCTTTTATATTATTATATTATTTTATATTATTACATTCTTTTATATTATTATATTCTTTTATATTATTACATTCTTTTATATTATTATATTCTGTTATATTATTATATTCTTTTATATTATTACATTCTTTTATATTATTACATTCTTTTATATTATTATATTCTGGTTTATTATTATATTCTTTTGTATTATTATATTCTTTTATATTATTATATTCTTTTATATTATTACATTCTTTTATATCATTATATTCTGTTATATTATTATATTCTTTTATATTATTATATTCTTTTATATTATTATATTCTTTTATATTATTATATTCTTTTATATTATTACATTCTTTTATATTATTACATTCTTTTATATTATTATATTCTTTTGTATTATTATATTCTTTTATATTATTATATTCTGTTATATTATTATATTCTTTTATATTATTATATTCTTTTATATTATAATATTCTTTTGTATTATTATATTCTTTTATATTATTATATTTTTTTATATTATTATATTCTTTTATATTATTATATTCTTTTATATTATTACATTCTTTTTTATTATTATATTCTTTTATATTATTATATTCTTTTATATTATTATATTCTTTTATATTATTATATTCTTTTATGTTATTACATTCTTTTATATTATTACATTCTTTTATATTATTATATTCTTTTATATTATTATATTCTTTTATATTATTATATTCTTTTATATTATTATATTCTTTTATATTATTATATTCTGTTATGTTTTCCATTCTTTTATATTATTATATTCTTTTATATTATTATATTCTTTGATATTATTATATTCTTTTATATTATTATATTCTTTTATATTATTATATTCTTTTATATTATTATATTCTTTTATATTATTTCATTCTTTTATAATATTATATTCTTTTATATTATTACATTCTTTAATCTTATTACATACTTTTATATTATTATATTCTTTTATCTTATTATATTTTTTTATATTATTATATTCTTTTATATTATTATATTCTTTTATATTAGTATATTCTTTTATATTATTACATTCTTTTATATTATTATATTCTTTTATATTATTATATTCTTTTATATTATTATATTCTTTTATATTATTTCATTCTTTTATATTATTACATTCTTTTATATTATTACATTCTTTTATATTATTATATTCTTTTATATTATTATATTCTTTTATATTATTATATTCTTTTATATTATTATATTCTTTTATATTATTATATTCTTTTATATTATTATATTCTTTTATATTATTACATTCTTTTATATTATTATATTCTTTTATATTATTATATTGTTTTATATTATTATATTGTTTTATATTATTATATTCTTTTATATTTTTACATTCTTTTATAATATTATATTCTTTTATATTATTATATTCTTTTATATTATTATATTCTTTTATATTATTATATTCTTTTATATTATTACATTCTTTTATATTATTATATTCTTTTATATTATTACATTCTTTTATATTATTATATTCTTTTATATTGTTATATTGTTTTATATTATTATATTCTTTTATATTATTATATTCTTTTATATTATTACATTCTTTTATATTATTATATTCTTTTATATTATTATATTCTTTTATATTATTATATTTTTTTATATTATTACATACTTGTATATTATTACATTCTTTTATAATATTATATTTTTTATATTATTATATTCTTTTATCTTATTATATTCTTTTATATTATTATATTCTTTTATATTATTATATTCTTTTATATTATTATATTGTTTTATATTATTATATTCTTTTATATTATTATATTCTTTTATTTTATTATATTCTTTTATATTATTATATTCTTTTATATTATTATATTCTTTTATATTATTGTATTCTTTTATCTTATTATATTCTTTTATATTCTTATATTCTTTTATATTATTATATTCTTTTATATTATTATAATCTTTTATATGATTATATTTTTTATATTATTACATTCTTTTATATTATTACATTCTTTTATCTCATTATATTCTTTTATATTATTATATTCTTTTATATTATTATATTCTTTTATATTATTATATTCTTTTATATTATTATATTCTTTTATATTATTACATTTTTTTATCTTATTATATGCTTTTATATTATTATATTCTTTTATATTATTATATTCTTTTATCTTATTATATTCTTTTATATTATTATATTCTTTTATATTATTATATTCTTTTATATTATTATATTCTTTTATATTATTATATTCTTTTATATTATTATATTCTTTTATATTATTATATTCCTTTATATTATTACATTCTTTTATCTTATTATATTCTTTTATATTATTATATTCTTTTATATTATTATATTCTTTTATATTATTATATTCTATTATATTATTATATTCTTTTATATTATTATATTCTTTTATATTATTATATTCTTTTATATTATTATATTCTTTTATATTATTATATTCTTTTATATTATTATATTCCTTTATATTATTACATTCTTTTATCTTATTATATTCTTTTATATTATTATATTCTTTTATATTATTATATTCTTTTATATTATTATATTCTATTATATTATTATATTCTTTTATATTATAATATTCTTTTATAATATTACATTCTTTCATATTATAATATTCTTTTATATTATTACATTCTTTTATATTATTATATTCTTTTATATTATTATATTCTTTTATATTATTACATTCTTTTATATTATTACATTTTTTATATTATTATATTCTATTATATTATTATTTTCTTTTATATTATTACATTCTTTTATATTATAATATTCTTTTATATTATTATATTCTGTTATATTATTATATTCTTTTATATTATTACATTCTTTTATATTATTACATTCTTTTATATTATTATATTCTGTTATATTATTATATTCTTTTATATTATTACATTCTTTTATATTATTCCATTCTTTTGTATTATTATATTGTTTTATATTATTATATTCTTTTATATTATTATATTATTTTATATTATTACCTTCTTTTATATTATTATATTCTTTTATATTATTACATTCTTTTATATTATTATATTCCTTTATATTATTATATTCTGTTATATTATTATATTCTTTTATATTATTATATTCTTTTATATTATTATATTCTTTTATATTATTACATTCTTTTATATCATTATATTCTGTTATATTATTATATTCTTTTATATTATTATATTCTTTTATATTATTATATTCTGTTATATTATTATATTCTTTTATATTATTACATTCTTTTATATTATTATATTCTTTTATATTATTACATTCTTTTATATTATTATATTCTTTTATATTATTACATTCTTTTATGTTATTACATTCTTTTATATTATTACATTCTTTTAAATCATTATATTCTGTTATATTTTTATATTCTTTTATATTATTATATTCTTTTATATTATTATGTTCTGTTATATCATTATATTCTTTTATATTATGACATTCTTTTATATTATTATATTCTTTTATATTATTATATTCTTTTTATATTATTATATTCTTTTATATTATTATATTCTTTTATATTATTATATTCTTTTATATTATTATATTCTTTTATATAATTATATTCTTTTATATTATTATATTCTTTTATATTATTATATTCTTTTATCTTATTATATTCTTTTATATTATTACATTCTTTTATATTATTATATTCTTTTATATAATTATATTCTTTTATATTATTATATTCTTTTATATTATTACATTCTTTTATATTATTATATTCTTTTATATTATTACATTCTTTTATATTATTATATTCTTTTATATTATTACATTCTTTTATATTATTACATTCTTTTATATTATTACATTCTTTTAAATCATTATATTCTGTTATATTATTATATTCTTTTATATTATTATATTCTTTTATATTATTATATTCTGTTATATCATTATATTCTTTTATATTATTATATTCTTTTATATTATTATATTCTTTTATATTATTATATTCTTTTATATTATTATATTCTTTTATATTATTATATTCCTTTATATTATTATATTCTTTTATATTATTACATTCTTTTAAATTATTATATTCTTTTATATTATTATATTCTTTTATATTATTACCTTCTTTTAAATTATTACATTCTTTTATATTATTATATTCTTTTATATTATTACATTCTTTTATATTATTATATTCTTTTATATTATTACATTCTTTTATATTATATCATACTTTTATATTATTATATTCTTTTATATTATTATATTCTTTTATATTATTATATTCTTTTATATTATTATATTCCTTTATATTATTATATTCTTTTATATTATTACATTCTTTTAAATTATTATATTCTTTTATATCATTATATTCTTTTATATTATTACCTTCTTTTAAATTATTACATTCTTTTATATTATTATATTCTTTTATATTATTACATTCTTTTATATTATTATATTCTTTTATATTATTACATTCTTTTATATTATATCATACTTTTATATTATTATATTCTTTTATATTATTATATTTTTTTATATTATTATATTCCTTTATATTATTATATTCTGTTATATTATTATATTCTTTTATATTATTATATTCTTTTATATTATTATATTCTGTTATATCATTATATTCTTTTATATTATTATATTCTTTTATATTATTATATTCTTTTATATTATTATATTCTTTTATATTATTATATTCTTTTATATTATTATATTCCTTTATATTATTATATTCTTTTATACTATTATATTCTTTTATATTATTACATTCTTTTATATTATTATATTCTTTTATATTATTATATTCTTTTATATTATTATATTCTTTTATATTATTACATTCTTTTATATTATTATATTCTTTTATATTATTACATTCTTTTATATTATTATATTCTTTTATATTATTACATTCTTTTATATTATATCATACTTTTATATTATTATATTCTTTTATATTATTATATTTTTTTATATTATTATATTCCTTTATATTATTATATTCTGTTATATTATTATATTCTTTTATATTATTATATTCTTTTATATTATTATATTCTTTTATATTATTATATTCTTTTATATTATTATATTCTTTTATATTATTACATTCTTTTATATTATTATATTCTTTTATATTATTACATTCTTTTATATTATTACATACTTTTATATTATTATATTCTTTTATCTTATTATATTCTTTTATATTATTATATTCCTTTATATTATTATATTCTGTTATATTATTATATTCTTTTATATTATTATATTCTTTTATATTATTATATTCTTTTATATTATTATATTCTTTTATATTATTACATTCTTTTATATTATTATATTCTTTTATATTATTACATTCTTTTATATTATTACATTCTTTTATATTATTATATTCTTTTATATTATTACATTCTTTTATATTATTACATTCTGATATATCATTATATTCTTTTATATCATTACATTCTTTTATATTATTATATTCTTTTATATTATTATATTCTTTTATATTATTATATTCTTTTATATTATTATATTCTTTTATATTATTATATTCTTTTATATTATTATATTCTTTTATATTATTATATTCTTTTATATTATTACATTCTTTTATATTATTATATTCTTTTATATTATTACATTCTTTTATATTATTACATTCTTTTATATTATTACATACTTTTATATTATTATATTCTTTTATATTATTATATTCTTTTATATTATTACATTCTTTTATATTATTATATTCTTTTATATTATTATATTCTTTTATATTATTATATTCTTTTATATTATTACATACTTTTATATTATTACATTCTTTTATATTATTGTATTCTTTTATATTATTATATTCCTTTATATTATTATATTCTTTTATATTATTACATACTTTTATATTATTATATTCTTTTATATTATTATATTCTTTTATATTATTACATTCTTTTATATTATTATATTCTTTTATATTATTATATTCTTTTATATTATTATATTCTTTTATATTATTACATTCTTTTATATTATTATATTCTTTTATATTATTACATTCTTTTATATTATTATATTCCTTTATATTATTATATTCTGTTATATTATTATATTCTTTTATATTATTATATTCTTTTATATTATTACATTCTTTTATATTATTACATTCTTTTATATTATTATATTCTTTTATATTATTACATTCTTTTATATTATTACATTCTGATATATCATTATATTCTTTTATATCATTACATTCTTTTATATTATTATATTCTTTTATATTATTATATTCTTTTATATTATTATATTCTTTTATATTATTATATTCTTTTATATTATTATATTCTTTTATATTATTACATTCTTTTATATTATTATATTCCTTTATATTATTATATTCTGTTATATTATTATATTCTTTTATATTATTATATTCTTTTATATTATTATATTCTTTTATATTATTATATTCTTTTATATTATTATATTCTTTTATATTATTACATACTTTTATATTATTACATTCTTTTATATTATTGTATTCTTTTATATTATTATATTCCTTTATATTATTATATTCTTTTATATTATTATATTCTTTTATATTATTATATTCTTTTATATTATTATATTCTTTTATATTATTATATTCTTTTATATTATTACATTCTTTTATATTATTATATTCTTTTATATTATTACATTCTTTTATATTATTATATTCTTTTATATTATTATATTCTTTTATATTATTATATTCTTTTATATTATTATATTCTTTTATATTATTATATTCTTTTATATTATTACATTCTTTTATATTATTATATTCTTTTATATTATTACATTCTTTTATATTATTATATTCTTTTATATTATTATATTCTTTTATATTATTACATTCTTTTATATTATCATATTCCTTTGTATTATTGTATTCTTTTATATTATTATATTCTTTTATATTATTATATTCTTTTATATTATTACATTCTTTTTTATTATTACATTCTTTTATATTATTATATTCTTTTATATTATTATATTCTTTTATATTATTATATTCTGTTATATTATTACATTCTTTTATATTATTACATTTTTTATATTATTATATTCTTTTATATTATTATATTCTTTTATATTATTATATTCTTTTATATTATTATATTCTTTTATATTATTATATTCTTTTATATTATTATATTCTGTTATATTATTCCATTCTTTTATATTATTATATTCTTTTATATTATTATATTCTTTTATATTATTATATTCTTTTATATTATTATATTCTTTTATATTATTATATTCTTTTATATTATTATATTCTTTTATATTATTATATTCTTTTATATTATTACATTCTTTTATATTATTATATTCTTTTATATTATTACATTCTTTTATATTATTACATACTTTTATATTTATATATTCTTTTATATTATTATATTCTTTTATATCATTATATTCCTTTATATTATTATATTCTGTTATATTATTATATTCTTTTATATTATTATATTCTTTTATATTATTATATTCTTTTATATTATTATATTCTTTTATATTATTACATTCTTTTATATTATTATATTCTTTTATATTATTACATTCTTTTATATTATTACATTCTTTTATATTATTATATTCTTTTATATTATTACATTCTTTTATATTATTACATTCTTTTATATTATTATATTCTGTTATATCATTATATTCTTTTATATTATTACATTCTTTTATATTATTATATTCTTTTATATTATTATATTCTTTTATATTATTATATTCTTTTATATTATTATATTCTTTTATATTATTATATTCTTTTATATTATTATATTCTTTTATCTTATTATATTCTTTTATATTATTATATTCCTTTATATTAATTTATTCTTTTATATTATTATATTCTTTTATATTATTATATTCTTTTATATTATTACATTCTTTTATATTATTATATTCTTTTATATTATTACATTCTTTTATATTATTACATACTTTTATATTATTATATTCTTTTATCTTATTATATTCTTTTATATTATTATATTCCTTTATATTATTATATTCTGTTATATTATTATATTCTTTTATATTATTATATTCTTTTATATTATTACATTCTTTTATATTATTATATTCTTTTTTCTTATTATATTCTTTTATATTATTATATTCTTTTATATTATTATATTCTTTTATATTATTATATTCTTTTATATTTTTATATTCTTTTATATTATTATATTCTTTTATATTATTATATTCTTTTATATTATTACATTCTTTTATATTATTATATTCTTTTATATCATTACATTCTTTTATATTATTACATTCTATTATATTATTATATTCTGTTATATTATTATATTCTTTTATATTATTATATTCTTTTATATTATTATATTCTTTTATATTATTACATTCTTTTATATTATTATATTCTTTTATATTATTATATTCTTTTATATTATTACATTCTTTTATATTATTATATTCCTTTGTATTATTGTATTCTTTTATATTATTATATTCTTTTATATTATTATATTCTTTTATATTATTACATTCTTTTTTATTATTACATTCTTTTATATTATTATATTCTTTTATATTATTATATTCTTTTATATTATTATATTCTGTTATATTATTACATTCTTTTATATTATTACATTCTTTTATATTATTATATTCTTTTATATTATTACATTCTTTTATATTATTACATTCTGATATATCATTATATTCTTTTATATCATTACATTCTTTTATATTATTATATTCTTTTATATTATTATTTTCTTTTATATTATTATATTCTTTTATATTATTATATTCTTTTATATTATTATATTCTTTTATATTATTACATTCTTTTATATTATTATATTCCTTTATATTATTATATTCTGTTATATTATTATATTCTTTTATATTATTATATTCTTTTATATTATTATATTCTTTTATATTATTATATTCTTTTATATTATTATATTCTTTTATATTATTACATACTTTTATATTATTACATTCTTTTATATTATTGTATTCTTTTATATTATTATATTCCTTTATATTATTATATTCTTTTATATTATTATATTCTTTTATATTATTATATTCTTTTATATTATTATATTCTTTTATATTATTACATTCTTTTATATTATTATATTCTTTTATATTATTACATTCTTTTATATTATTATATTCTTTTATATTATTATATTCTTTTATATTATTATATTCTTTTATATTATTATATTCTTTTATATTATTATATTCTTTTATATTATTACATTCTTTTATATTATTATATTCTTTTATATTATTACATTCTTTTATATTATTATATTCTTTTATATTATTATATTCTTTTATATTATTACATTCTTTTATATTATTATATTCCTTTGTATTATTGTATTCTTTTATATTATTATATTCTTTTATATTATTATATTCTTTTATATTATTACATTCTTTTTTATTATTACATTCTTTTATATTATTATATTCTTTTATATTATTATATTCTTTTATATTATTATATTCTGTTATATTATTACATTCTTTTATATTATTACATTTTTTATATTATTATATTCTTTTATATTATTATATTCTTTTATATTATTATATTCTTTTATATTATTATATTCTTTTATATTATTATATTCTTTTATATTATTATATTCTGTTATATTATTCCATTCTTTTATATTATTATATTCTTTTATATTATTATATTCTTTTATATTATTATATTCTTTTATATTATTATATTCTTTTATATTATTATATTCTTTTATATTATTATATTCTTTTATATTATTACATTCTTTTATATTATTATATTCTTTTATATTATTACATTCTTTTATATTATTACATACTTTTATATTTATATATTCTTTTATATTATTATATTCTTTTATATCATTATATTCCTTTATATTATTATATTCTGTTATATTATTATATTCTTTTATATTATTATATTCTTTTATATTATTATATTCTTTTATATTATTATATTCTTTTATATTATTACATTCTTTTATATTATTATATTCTTTTATATTATTACATTCTTTTATATTATTACATTCTTTTATATTATTATATTCTTTTATATTATTACATTCTTTTATATTATTACATTCTTTTATATTATTATATTCTGTTATATCATTATATTCTTTTATATTATTACATTCTTTTATATTATTATATTCTTTTATATTATTATATTCTTTTATACTATTATATTCTTTTATATTATTATATTCTTTTATATTATTATATTCTTTTATATTATTATATTCTTTTATCTTATTATATTCTTTTATATTATTATATTCCTTTATATTATTATATTCTTTTATATTATTATATTCTTTTATATTATTATATTCTTTTATATTATTACATTCTTTTATATTATTATATTCTTTTATATTATTATATTCTTTTATATTATTACATACTTTTATATTATTATATTCTTTTATCTTATTATATTCTTTTATATTATTATATTCCTTTATATTATTATATTCTGTTATATTATTATATTCTTTTATATTATTATATTCTTTTATATTATTACATTCTTTTATATTATTATATTCTTTTTTCTTGTTATATTCTTTTATATTATTATATTCTTTTATATTATTATATTCTTTTATATTATTATATTCTTTTATATTTTTATATTCTTTTATATTATTATATTCTTTTATATTATTATATTCTTTTATATTATTACATTCTTTTATATTATTATATTCTTTTATATCATTACATTCTTTTATATTATTACATTCTATTATATTATTATATTCTGTTATATTATTATATTCTTTTATATTATTATATTCTTTTATATTATTATATTCTTTTATATTATTACATTCTTTTATATTATTATATTCTTTTATATTATTATATTCTTTTATATTATTACATTCTTTTATATTATTATATTCCTTTGTATTATTGTATTCTTTTATATTATTATATTCTTTTATATTATTATATTCTTTTATATTATTACATTCTTTTTTATTATTACATTCTTTTATATTATTATATTCTTTTATATTATTATATTCTTTTATATTATTATATTCTGTTATATTATTACATTCTTTTATATTATTACATTTTTTATATTATTATATTCTTTTATATTATTATATTCTTTTATATTATTATATTCTTTTATATTATTATATTCTTTTATATTATTATATTTTTTATATTATTATATTCTGTTATATTATTCAATTCTTTTATATTATTATATTCTTTTATATTATTATATTCTTTTATATTATTATATTCTTTTATATTATTATATTCTTTTATATTATTATATTCTTTTATATTATTATATTCTTTTATATTATTATATTCTTTTATATTATTACATTCTTTTATATTATTATATTCTTTTATATTCTTACATTCTTTTATATTATTACATACTTTTATATTATTATATTCTTTTATCTTATTATATTCTTTTATATCATTATATTCCTTTATATTATTATATTCTGTTATATTATTATATTCTTTTATATTATTATATTCTTTTATATTATTATATTCTTTTATATTATTATATTCTTTTATATTATTACATTCTTTTATATTATTATATTCTTTTATATTATTACATTCTTTTATATTATTACATTCTTTTATATTATTATATTCTTTTATATTATTACATTCTTTTATATTATTACATTCTTTTATATTATTATATTCTGTTATATCATTATATTCTTTTATATTATTACATTCTTTTATATTATTATATTCTTTTATATTATTATATTCTTTTATATTATTATATTCTTTTATATTATTATATTCTTTTATATTATTATATTCTTTTATATTATTATATTCTTTTATATTATTATATTCTTTTATATTATTATATTCTTTTATATTATTATATTCTGTTATATTATTATATTCTTTTATATTATTATATTCTTTTATATTATTATATTCTTTTATATTATTATATTCTTTTATATTTTTATATTCTGTTATATTATTATATTCTTTTATATTATTATATTCTTTTATATTATTATATTCTTTTATATTATTATATTCTTTTATATTATTATATTATTTTATATTATTATATTCTTTTATATTATTATATTCTTTTATATTATTATATTCTTTTATATTATTATATTCTTTTATATTATTATATTCTTTTATATTATTATATTCTGTTATATTATTCCATTCTTTTATATTATTACATTCTTTTATATTATTACATACTTTTATATTATTATATTCTTTTATCTTATTATATTCTTTTATATTATTATATTCCTTTATATTATTATATTCTGTTATATTATTATATTCTTTTATATTATTATATTCTTTTATATTATTACATTTTTATATTATTATATTCTTTTATATTATTATATTCTTTTATATTATTACATTCTTTTATATTATTATATTCTTTTATATTATTACATTCTTTTATATTATTATATTCTTTTATATTATTATATTCTTTTATATTATTATATTCTTTTATCTTATTATATTCTTTTATATTATAACATTCTTTTATATTATTATATTCTTTTATATTATTACATTCTTTTATATTATTATATTCTTTTATATTATTATATTCTTTTATATTATTACATTCTTTTATATTATTATATTCCTTTGTATTATTGTATTCTTTTATATTATTATATTCTTTTATATAATTATATTCTTTTATATTATTACATCCTTTTTTATTATTACATTCTTTTATATTATTATATTCTTTTATATTATTATATTCTTTTATATTATTATATTCTTTTATATTATTACATTCTTTTATATTATTATATTCTTTTATATTATTATATTATTTTATATTATTATATTCTTTTATATTATTATATTCCTTTATATTATTATATTCTTTTATATTATTATATTCTTTTATATTATTATATTCTTTTATATTATTACATTCTTTTATATTATTATATTCTTTTATATTATTACATTCTTTTATATTATTACATACTTTTATATTATTATATTCTTTTATCTTATTATATTCTTTTATATTATTATATTCCTTTATATTATTATATTCTGTTATATTATTATATTCTTTTATATTATTTTATTCTTTTATATTATTATATTCTTTTATATTATTATATTCTTTTATATTATTATATTCTTTTATATTATTATATTCTTTTATATTATTATATTCTTTTATATTATTACATTCTTTTATATTATTATATTCTTTTATATTATTACATTCTTTTATATTATTATATTCTTTTATATTATTATATTCTTTTATATTATTATATTCTTTTATCTTATTATATTCTTTTATATTATAACATTCTTTTATATTATTATATTCTTTTATATTATTACATTCTTTTATATTATTATATTCTTTTATATTATTATATTCTTTTATATTATTACATTCTTTTATATTATTATATTCCTTTGTATTATTGGATTCTTTTATATTATTATATTCTTTTATATAATTATATTCTTTTATATTATTACATTCTTTTTTATTATTACATTCTTTTATATTATTATATTCTTTTATATTATTATATTCTTTTATATTATTATATTCTTTTATATTATTACATTCTTTTATATTATTACATTCTTTTATATTATTATATTCTTTTATATTATTATATTCTTTTATATTATTATATTCTTTTATATCATTATATTCTTTTATATTATCATATTCTTTTTTTTTATTATTTTCTGTTATATTATTCCATTCTTTTATATTATTATATTCTTTTATATTATTATATTCTTTTATATTATTACATTCTTTTATATTATTACATTCTTTTATATTATTATATTCTTTTATATTATTATATTCTTTTATATTATTACATTCTTTTATATTATTATATTCCTTTATATTATTATATTCTTTTATATTATTATATTCTTTTATATTATTATATTCTTTTATATTATTACATTCTTTTATATTATTACATTCTTTTATATTATTATATTCTTTTATATTATTATATTCTTTTATATTATAATATTCTTTTATATTATTATATTCTTTTATATTATTACATTCTTTTATATTATTATATTCTTTTATATTATTATATTCTTTTATATTATTATATTCTTTTATATTATTATATTCTTTTATATTATTATATTCTGTTATATTATTATATTCTTTTATATTATGATATTCTTTTATATTATTATATTCTTTTAAATTATTATATTCTGTTATATTATTATATTCTGTTATATTATTATATTCTTTTATATTATTATATTCTTTTATATTATTATATTCTTTTATATTATTATATTCTTTTATATTATTACATTCTTTTATATTATTATATTCTTTTATATTATTATATTCTTTTAAATTATTATATTCTTTTATATTATTATATTCCTTTATATTATTATATTCTTTTATATTATTACATTCTTTTTTATTATTACATTCTTTTATATTATTATATTCTTTTATATTATTATATTCTTTTAAATTATTATATTCTGTTATATTATTATATTCTTTTAAATGATTATATTCTTTTATATTATTATATTCTTTTATATTCTTATATTCTTTTATATTATTATATTCTTTTATATTATTATATTCTTTTATATTATTATATTCTGTTATATTATTATAGTCTTTTATATTATGATATTCTTTTATATTATTATATTCTTTTATATTATTATATTCTTTTATATTATTACATTCTTTTATATTATTATATTCTTTTATATTATTATATTCTTTTATATTATTACATTCTTTTATATTATTATATTCTTTTATATTATTATATTCTTTTATATTATTACATTCTTTTAAATTATTACATTCTTTTATATTATTATATTCTTTTATATTATTATATTCTGTTATATTATTATATTCTTTTATATTATTATATTCTTTTATATTATTATATTCTTTTATATTATTGTATTCTTTTATATTATTACATTCTTTTATATTATTATATTCTTTTATATTATTATATTCTTTTATATTATTATATTCTTTTATATTATTACATTCTTTTATATTATTACATTCTTTTATATTATTATATTCTTTTATATTATTATATTCTTTTATATTATTATATTCTTTTATATTATTATATTCTTTTATATTATTACATTCTTTTATATTATTACATTCTTTTATATTATTATATTCTTTTATATTATTATATTCTTTTATATTATAATATTCTTTTATATTATTACATTCTTTTATCTTATTATATTCTTTTATATTATTACATTCTATTATATTATTATATTCTTTTATATTATTACATTCTTTTATATTATTATATTCTTTTATATTATTATATTCTTTTATATTATTACATTCTTTTATATTATTATATTCCTTTATATTATTATATTCTTTTATATTATTATATTCTTTTATATTATTATATTCTTTTATATTATTACATTCTTTTATATTATTACATTCTTTTATATTATTATATTCTTTTATATTATTATATTCTTTTATATTATTATATTCTTTTATATTATTATATTCTTTTATATTATTATATTCTGTTATATTATTATATTCTTTTATATTATGATATTCTTTTATATTATTATATTCTTTTAAATTATTACATTCTTTTATATTATTACATCCTTTTATATTATTACATTCTTTTATATTATTATATTCTTTTATATTATTATATTCTTTTATATTATTATATTCTTTTATATTATTACATTCTTTTATATTATTACATTCTTTTATATTATTATATTCTTTTATATTATTATATTCTTTTATATTATTATATTCTTTTTATTATTATATTCTTTTATATTATTACATTCTTTTATATTATTATATTCTTTTATATTATTATATTCTGTTATATTATTATATTCTTTTATATTATTATATTCTTTTATATTATTATATTCTTTTATATTATTACATTCTTTTATATTATTATATTCTTTTATATTATTATATTCTGTTATATTATTATATTCTTTTATATTATTATATTCTTTTATATTATTATATTCTTTTATATTATTACATTCTTTTATATTATTATATTCTTTTATATTATTATATTCTGTTATATTATTACATTCTTTTATATTATTATATTCTTTTATATTATTATATTCTTTTATATTATTACATTCTTTTATATTATTCCATTCTTTTGTATTATTATATTGTTTTATATTATTATATTCTTTTATATTATTATATTATTTTATATTATTACATTCTTTTATATTATTATATTCTTTTATATTATTACATTCTTTTATATTATTACATTCTTTTATATTATTATATTCTGTTATATTATTATATTCTTTTATATTATTACATTCTTTTATATTATTACCTTCTTTTATATTATTATATTCTGTTATATTATTTTATTCTTTTGTATTATTGTATTCTTTTATATTATTATATTCTTTTATATTATTACATTCTTTTTTATCATTATATTCTGTTATATTATTATATTCTTTTATATTATTATATTCTTTTATATTATTATATTCTGTTATATTACTATATTCTTTTATATTATTACATTCTTTTATATTATTACATTCTTTTATATTATTACATTCTTTTATATTATTATATTCTTTTATATTATTACATTCTTTTATATTATTACATTCTTTTATATTATTATATTCTTTTATATTATTACATTCTTTTATATTATTACATTCTTTTATATTATTATATTCTGTTATATCATTATATTCTTTTATATTATTACATTCTTCTATATTATTATATTCTTTTATATTATTATATTCTTTTATATTATTACATTCTTTTATCTTATTATATTCTTTTATATTATTATATTCCTTTATATTATTATATTCTTTTATATTATTATATTCTTTTATATTATTACATTCTTTTATATTATTATATTCTTTTATATTATTACATTCTTTTATATTATTACATTCTTTTATATTATTATATTCTGTTATATCATTATATTCTTTTATATTATTACATTCTTTTATCTTATTATATTCTTTTATATTATTATATTCTTTTATATTATTACATTCTTTTATCTTATTATATTCTTTTATATTATTATATTCCTTTATATTATTATATTCTTTTATATTATTATATTCTTTTATATTATTATATTCTTTTATATTATTACATTCTTTTATATTATTATATTCTTTTATATTATTACATTCTTTTATCTTATTTTATTCTTTTATATTATTACATTCTTTTATATTATTATATTCTTTTATATTATTATATTCCTTTATATTATTATATTCTTTTATATTATTATATTCTTTTATAATATTATATTCTTTTATATTATTACATTCTTTTATATTATTATATTCTTTTATATTATTACATTCTTTTATCTTTTTATATTCTTTTATATTATGACATTCTTTTATATTATTATATTCTTTTACATTATTATATTCTTTTATATTATTATATTCTGTTATATTATTATATTCTTTTATATTATTATATTCTTTTATATTTTTATATTCTTTTATATTATTACATTCTTTTATATTATTATATTCTTTTATATTATTATATTCTGTTATATTATTATATTCTTTTATATTATTATATTCTTTTATATTATTATATTCTTTTATATTATTACATTCTTTTATATTATTATATTCCTTTATATTAATATATTCTGTTATATTATTACATTCTTTTATATTATTATATTCTTTTATATTATTATATTCTTTTATATTATTACATTCTTTTATATTATTTTATTCTTTTATATTATTATATTCTGTTATATTATTATATTCTTTTATATTATTATATTCTTTTATATTATTATATTCTTTTATATTATTACATTCTTTTATATTATTACATTCTTTTATATTATTATATTCTGTTATATTATTATATTCTTTTATATTATTACATTCTTTTATATTATTCCATTCTTTTGTATTATTATATTGTTTTATATTATTGTATTCTTTTATATTATTATATTATTTTATATTATTACATTCTTTTATATTATTATATTCTTTTATATTATTACATTCTTTTATATTATTACATTCTTTTATATTATTATATTCTGTTATATTATTATATTCTTTTATATTATTACATTCTTTTATATTATTACCTTCTTTTATATTATTATATTCTGTTATATTATTATATTCTTTTGTATTATTATATTCTTTTATATTATTATATTCTTTTATATTATTATATTCTTTTATATTATTATATTCTGTTATATTATTATATTCTTTTATATTATTCTATTCTTTTATATTATTATATTCTGTTATATTATTATTTTCTTTTATATTATTACATTCTTTTATATTATTACATTCTTTTATATTATTACATTCTTTTATATTATTGTATTCTTTTATATTATTACATTCTTTTATATTATTACATTCTTTTATATTATTATATTCTGTTATATCATTATATTCTTTTATATTATTACATTCTTTTATATTATTATATTCTTTTATATTAATATATTCTTTTATATTATTACATTCTTTTATCTTATTATATTCTTTTATATTATTATATTCCTTTATATTATTATATTCTTTTATATTATTATATTCTTTTATATTATTATATTCTTTTATATTATTACATTCTTTTATATTATTATATTTTTTATATTATTACATTCTTTTATCTTATTATATTCTTTTATATTATTACATTCTTTTATATTATTATATTCTTTTATATTATTATATTCTTTTATATTATTATATTCTTTTATATTATTATATTCTTTTATATTATTATATTCTTTTATATTATTACATTCTTTTATATTATTATATTCTTTTATATTATTATATTCTGTTATATTATTATAGTCTTTTATATTATTATATTCTTTTATATTATTATATTCTTTTATATTATAACATTCTTTTATATTATTATATTCTTTTATATTATTATATTCTGTTATATTATTATATTCTTTTATATTATTATATTCTTTTATATTATTATATTCTTTTATATTATTACATTCTTTTATATTATTATATTCTTTTATATTATTATATTCTGTTATATTATTACATTCTTTTATATTATTATATTCTTTTATATTATTATATTCTTTTATATTATTACATTCTTTTATATTATTATATTCTTTTATATTATTATATTCTGTTATATTGTTATATTCTTTTATATTATTATATTCTTTTATATTATTATATTCTTTTATATTATTACATTCTTTTATATTATTACATTCTTTTATATTATTATATTCTGTTATATTATTATATTCTTTTATATTATTATATTCTTTTATATTATTATATTCTTTTATATTATTACATTCTTTTATATTATTACATTCTTTTATATTATTATATTCTGTTATATTATTATATTCTTTTATATTATTACATTCTTTTATATTATTCCATTCTTTTGTATTATTATATTGTTTTATATTATTGTATTCTTTTATATTATTATATTATTTTATATTATTACATTCTTTTATATTATTATATTCTTTTATATTATTACATTCTTTTATATTATTACATTCTTTTATATTATTATATTCTGTTATATTATTATATTCTTTTATATTATTACATTCTTTTATATTATTACCTTCTTTTATATTATTATATTCTGTTATATTATTATATTCTTTTGTAATCTTATATTCTTTTATATTATTATATTCTTTTATATTATTACATTCTTTTATATCATTATATTCTGTTATATTATTATATTCTTTTATATTATTATATTCTTTTATATTATTATATTCTGTTATATTATTATTTTCTTTTATATTATTACATTCTTTTATATTATTACATTCTTTTATATTATTACATTCTTTTATATTATTATATTCTTTTATATTATTACATTCTTTTTATATTATTACATTCTTTTATATTATTATATTCTGTTATATCATTATATTCTTTTATATTATTACATTCTTTTATATTATTATATTCTTTTATATTATTATATTCTTTTATATTATTACATTCTTTTATCTTATTATAGTCTTTTATATTATTATGTTCCTTTATATTATTATATTCTTTTATATTATTATATTCTTTTATATTATTATATTCTTTTATATTATTACATTCTTTTATATTATTATATTCTTTTGTATTATTACATTCTTTTATCTTATTATATTCTTTTATATTATTACATTCTTTTATATTATTATATTCTTTTATATTATTATATTCTTTTATATTATTATATTCTTTTTTATTATTATATTCTTTTATATTATTATATTCTTTTATATTATTACATTCTTTTATATTATTATATTCTTTTATATTATTATATTCTGTTATATTATTATAGTCTTTTATATTATTATATTCTTTTATATTATTATATTCTTTTATATTATTACATTCTTTTATATTATTATATTCTTTTATATTATTATTTTCTGTTATATTATTATATTCTTTTATATTATTATATTCTTTAATATTATTATATTCTTTTATATTATTACATTCTTTTATATTATTATATTCTTTTATATTATTATATTCTTTTATATTATTACATTCTTTTATATTATTATATTCTTTTATATTATTATATTCTTTTATATTATTACATTCTTTTATATTATTATATTCTTTTATATTATTATATTCTGTTATATTATTATATTCTTTATATTATTATATTCTTTTATATTATTATATTCTTTTATATTATTACATTCTTTTATATTATTACATTCTTTTATATTATTATATTCTGTTATATTATTATATTCTTTTATATTATTACATTCTTTTATATTATTCCATTTTTTTGTATTATTATATTGTTTTATATTATTGTATTCTTTTATATTATTATATTATTTTATATTATTACATTCGTTTATATTATTATATTCTTTTATATTATTACATTCTTTTATATTATTACATTCTTTTATATTATTATATTCTGTTATATTATTATATTCTTTTATATTATTACATTCTTTTATATTATTACCTTCTTTTATATTATTATATTCTGTTATATTATTATATTCTTTTGTATTATTATATTCTTTTATATTATTATATTCTTTTATATTATTACATTCTTTTATATCATTATATTCTGTTATATTATTATATTCTTTTATATTATTATATTCTTTTATATTATTATATTCTGTTATATTATTATTTTCTTTTATATTATTACATTCTTTTATATTATTACATTCTTTTATATTATTACATTCTTTTATATTATTATATTCTTTTATATTATTACATTCTTTTACATTATTACATTCTTTTATATTATTATATTCTGTTATATCATTATATTCTTTTATATTATTACATTCTTTTATATTATTATATTCTTTTATATTATTATATTCTTTTATATTATTACATTCTTTTATCTTATTATATTCTTTTATATTATTATATTCCTTTATATTATTATATTCTTTTATATTATTGAATTCTTTTATATTATTATATTCTTTTATATTATTACATTCTTTTATATTATTATATTCTTTTATATTATTACATTCTTTTATCTTATTATATTCTTTTATATTATTACATTCTTTTATATTATTATATTCTTTTATATTATTATATTCTTTTATATTATTATATTCTTTTATATTATTATATTCTTTTATATTATTACATTCTTTTATATTATTATATTCTTTTATATTATTATATTCTGTTATATTATTATAGTCTTTTATATTATTATATTCTTTTATATTATTATATTCTTTTATATTATTACATTCTTTTATATTATTATATTCTTTTATATTATTATATTCTGTTATATTATTATATTCTTTTATATTATTATATTCTTTTATATTATTATATTCTTTTATATTATTACATTCTTTTATATTATTATATTCTTTTATATTATTATATTCTGTTATATTATTACATTCTTTTATATTATTATATTCTTTTATATTATTATATTCTTTTATATTATTACATTCTTTTATATTATTATTTTCTTTTATATTATTATATTCTGTTATATTATTACATTCTTTTATATTATTATATTCTTTTATATTATTATATTATTTTATATTATTACATTCTTTTATATTATTACATTCTTTTATATTATTATATTCTGTTATATTATTATATTCTTTTATATTATTACATTCTTTTATATTATTCCATTCTTTTGTATTATTATATTGTTTTATATTATTATATTCTTTTATATTATTATATTATTTTATATTATTACATTCTTTTATATTATTATATTCTTTTATATTATTACATTCTTTTATATTATTACATTCTTTTATATTATAATATTCTGTTATATTATTATATTCTTTTATATTATTACATTCTTTTATATTATTACCTTCTTTTATATTATTATATTCTGTTATATTATTATATTCTTTTGTATTATTATATTCTTTTATATTATTATATTCTTTTATATTATTACATTCTTTTATATAATTATATTCTGTTATATTATTATATTCTTTTATATTATTATATTCTTTTATATTATTATATTCTGTTATATTATTATATTCTTTTATATTATTACATTCTTTTATATTATTACATTCTTTTATATTATTATATTCTTTTATATTATAATATTCTTTTATATTATTATATTCTATTATATTATTATATTCTTTTATATTATTATATTCTGTTATATTATGATATTCTTTTATATTATTATTTTCTTTTATATTATTATATTCTTTTATATTATTATATTCTTTTATATTATTATATTCTTTTATATTATTATATTCTTTTATATTATTATATTCTTTTATATTATTACCTTCTTTTAAATTATTACATTCTTTTATATTATTATATTCTTTTATATTATTATATTCTTTTAAATTATTATATTCTGTTATATTATTATATTCTTTTAAATTATTATATTCTTTTATATTATTATATTCTTTTATATTATTATATTCTTTTATATTATTACATTCTTTTATATTATTATATTCTTTTATATTATTATATTCTGTTATATTATTATATTCTTTTATATTATTATATTCTTTTATATTATTATATTCTGTTATATTATTATATTCTTTTATATTATTATATCCTTTTATATTATTATATTCTTTTATATTATTATATTCTTTTATATAATTATATTCTTTTATATTATTATATTCTTTTATATTATTATATTCTTTTATATTATTACATTCTTTTATATTATTACATTCTTTTATATTATTATATTCTGTTATATTATTATATTCTTTTATATTATTCCATTCTTTTGTATTATTATATTGTTTTATATTATTATATTCTTTTATATTATTATATTCTTTTATATTATTATATTCTTTTATATTATTACATTCTTTTATATTATTATATTCTTTTATATTATTATATTCTTTTATATTATTATATTCTTTTATATTATTACATTCTTTTATATTATTATATTCTTTTCTATTATTACATTCTTTTATATTATTCCATTCTTTTGTATTATTATATTCTTTTATATTATTATATTCTTTTATATTATTATATTCTTTTATATTATTATATTCTTTTATATTATTACATTCTTTTATCTTATTATATTCTTTTATATTATTATATTCTTTTATATTATTATATTCTTTTATATTATTACATTCTTTTATATTATTATATTCTTTTATATTATTACATTCTTTTATATTATTATATTCTTTTATATTATTATATTCTTTTATATTATTACATTCTTTTATATTTTTATATTCCTTTATATTATTATATTCTTTTATATTATTATATTCTTTTATATTATTATATTCTTTTATATTATTACATTCTTTTATATTATTACATTCTTTTATATTATTATAGTCTTTTATATTATTATATTCTTTTTTATTATTATATTCTTTTATATTATTACATTCTTTTATATTATTATATTCTTTTATATTATTATATTCTTTTATATTATTATATTCTTTTATATTATTATATTCTTTTATATTATTACATTCTTTTATATTATTATATTCTTTTATATTATTATATTCTGTTATATTATTATATTCTTTTATATTATTACATTCTTTTATATTATTACATTCTTTTATATGATTATATTCTGTTATATTATTATATTCTTTTATATTATTACATTCTTTTATATTTTTCCATTCTTTTGTATTATTATATTGTTTTATATTATTATATTCTTTTATATTATTATATTATTTTATATTATTACATTCTTTTATATTATTATATTCTTTTATAATATTACATTCTTTTATATTATTACATTCTTTTATATTATTATATTCTGTTATATTATTATATTCTTTTATATTGTTACATTCTTTTATATTATTACATTCTTTTATATTTTTATATTCTGTTATATTATTATATTCTTTTGTATTATTATATTCTTTTAGATTATTATATTCTTTTATATTATTACATTCTTTTATATCATTATATTCTGTTATATTATTATATTCTTTTATATTATTATATTCTTTTATATTATTACATTCTATTATATAATTATATTCTTTTATATTATTACATTCTTTTATATTATTATATTCTTTTATATTATTATATTCTTTTATATTATTATATTCTTTTATATTATTATATTCTTTTATATTATTATATTCTTTTATATTATTATATTCTTTTATAGTATTATATTCTATTATATTATTATATTCTTTTATATTATTACATTCTTTTATATTATTATGTTCTTTCATATTATTATATTCTTTTATATTATTATATTGTTTTATATTATTATATTCTTTTATATTATTATATTCTTGTATATTATTACATTCTATTATATCATTACATTCTTTTATATTATTATATTCTTTTATATTATTATATTCTTTTATATTATTATATTCTTTTATATTATTATATTCTTTTATATTATTATATTCTTTTATATTATTATATTCTTTTATATAATTATATTCTTTTATATTATTGTATTCTTTTATATTATTATATTCTTTTATATTATTATATTCTTTTATATTATTATATTCTGTTATATTTTTATATTCTTTTATATTATTATATTCTTTTATATTATTACATTCTATTATATCATTACACTCTTTTATATTATTATATTCTTTTATATTATTATATTCTTTTATATTATTATATTCTTTTATATTATTATATTCTTTTATATTATTATATTCTGTTATATTATTATATTCTTTTATATTATTATATTCTTTTATATAATTATATTCTTTTATATTATTATATTCTTTTATATTATTATATTCTTTTATATTATTACATTCTTTTATATTATTTTATTCTTTTATATTATTATATTCTTTTATATTATTACATTCTTTTAAATTATTATATTCTTTTATATTATTATATTCTGTTATATTATGATATTCTTTTATATTATTATTTTCTTTTATATTATTATATTCTTTTATATTATTATATTCTTTTATATTATTATATTCTTTTATATTATTATATTCTTTTATATTATTATATTCTTTTATATTATTATATTCTTTTATATTATTACATTCTTTTAAATTATTACATTCTTTTATATTATTATATTCTTTTATATTATTATATTCTTTTAAATTATTATATTCTGTTATATTATTATATTCTTTTAAATTATTATATTCTTTTATATTATTATATTCTTTTATATTATTATATTCTTTTATATTATTACATTCTTTTATATTATTATATTCTTTTATATTATTATATTCTGTTATATTATTATATTCTTTTATATTATTATATCCTTTTATATTATTATATTCTTTCATATTATTATATTCTTTTATATAATTATATTCTTTTATATTATTATATTCTTTTATATTATTATATTCTTTTATATTATTACATTCTTTTATATTATTGTATTCTTTTATATTATTATATTCTTTTATATTATTACATTCTTTTAAATTATTATATTCTTTTATATTATTATATTCTGTTATATTATTATATTCTTTTATATTATTATATTCTTTTATATTATTATATTCTTTTATATTATTATATTCTTTTATATTATTATATTCTTTTATATTATTATATTCTTTTATATTATTATATTCTGTTATATTATTATATTCTTTTATATTATTATATCCTTTTATATTATTATATTCTTTTATATTATTATATTCTTTTATATAATTATAATCTTTTATATGATTATAGTCTTTTATATTATTATATTCTGTTATATTATTACATTCTTTTATATTATTATATTCTTTTATATTATTATATTCTGTTATATTATTATATTCTTTTATATTATTATATTCTTTTATATTATTATATTCTTTTATATTATTACATTCTTTTATATTATTATATTCTTTTATCTTATTATATTCTTTTATATTATTATATTCTTTTATATTATTACATTCTTTTATATTATTATATTCTTTTATATTATTATATTCTTTTATATTATTATATTCTTTTATATTATTACATTCTTTTATATTATTACATTCTTTTATATTATTATATTCTTTTATATTATTATATTCTTTTATATTATTATATTCTTTTATATTATTATATTCTTTTATATTATTACATTCTTTTATATTATTACATTCTTTTATATTATTATATTCTTTTATATTATTATATTCTTTTATATTTTTATATTCTTTTATATTATTACATTCTTTTATCTTGTTTTATTCTTTTATATTATTACATTCTTTTATATTATTATATACTTTTATATTATTACATTCTTTTATCTTAGTTTATTCTTTTATATTATTACATTCTTTTATATTATTATATTCTTTCATATTATTACATTCTTTTATATTATTATATTCTTTTATATTATTATATTCTTTTATATTATTACATCCTTTTATATTATTACATTCTTTTATATTATTATATTCTTTTATATTATTATATTCTTTTATATTATTATATTCTTTTATATTATTACATTCTTTTATATTATTACATTCTTTTATATTATTATATTCTTTTATATTATTATATTCTTTTATATTATTATAATCTTTTATATTATTATATTCTTTTATATTATTATATTCTTTTATATTATTACATTTTTTTTATTATTATATTCTTTTATATTATTATATTCTGTTATATTATTATATTCTTTTATATTATTATATTCTTTTATATTATTATATTCTTTTATATTATTACATTCTTTTATATTATTATATTCTTTTATATTATTATATTCTGTTATATTATTATATTCTTTTATATTATTATATTCTTTTATATTATTATATTCTTTTATATTATTACATTCTTTTATATTATTATATTCTATTATATTATTATATTCTGTTATATTATTACATTCTTGTATATTATTATAGTCTTTTATATTATTATATTCTTTTATATTATTACATTCTTTTATATTATTATATTCTTTTATATTATTATATTCTGTTATATTATTATATTCTTTTATATTATTATATTCTTTTATATTATTATATTCTTTTATATTATTACATTCTTTTATATTATTACATTCTTTTATATTATTATATTCTGTTATATTATTATATTCTTTTATATTATTACATTCTTTTATATTATTCCATTCTTTTGTATTATTATATTGTTTTATATTATTATATTCTTTTATATTATTATATTATTTTATATTATTACATTCTTTTATATTATTATATTCTTTTATATTATTACATTCTTTTATATTATTACATTCTTTTATATTATTATATTCTGTTATATTATCATATTCTTTTATATTATTACATTCTTTTATATTATTACCTTCTTTTATATTATTATATTCTGTTATATTATTATATTCTTTTGTATTATTATATTCTTTTATATTATTATATTCTTTTATATTATTACATTCTTTTATATCATTATATTCTGTTATATTATTATATTCTTTTATATTATTATATTCTTTTATATTATTATATTCTGTTATATTATTATATTCTTTTATATTATTACATTCTTTTATATTATTACATTCTTTTATATTATTATATTCTTTTATATTATTATATTCTTTTATATTATTATATTCTGTTATATTATTATATTCTTTTATATTATTACATTCTTTTATATTATTCCATTCTTTTGTATTATTATATTGTTTTATATTATTATATTCTTTTATATTATTATATTCTTTTATATTATTATATTCTTTTATATTATTACATTCTTTTATCTTATTATATTCTGTTATATTATTATATTCTTTTATATTATTATATTCTTTTATATTATTACATTCTATTATATAATTATATTCTTTTATATTATTACATTCTTTTATATTATTATATTCTTTTATATTATTACATTCTTTTATCTTATTATATTCTTTTATATTTTTATATTCCTTTATATTATTATATTCTTTTATATTATTACATTCTTTTATATTATTATATTCTATTATATTATTATATTCTTTTATATTATTACATTCTTTTATATTATTATATTCTTTTATATTATTATATTCTTTTATATTATTATATTCTTTTATATTATTATATTCTTTTATATTATTATATTCTTGTATATTATTACATTCTATTATATCATTACATTCTTTTATATTATTATATTCTTTTATATTATTATATTCTTTTATATTATTATATTCTTTTATATTATTATATTCTTTTATATAATTATATTCTTTTATATTATTATATTCTTTTATATTATTATATTCTTTTATATTATTACATTCTTTTATATTATTATATTCTTTTATATTATTATATTCTTTTATATTATTACATTCTTTTAAATTATTATATTCTTTTATATTATTATATTCTGTTATATTATGATATTCTTTTATATTATTATTTTCTTTTATATTATTATATTCTTTTATATTATTATATTCTTTTATATTATTATATTCTTTTATATTATTATATTCTTTTATATTATTATATTCTTGTATATTATTACATTCTATTATATCATTACATTCTTTTATATTATTATATTCTTTTATATTATTATATTTTTTTATATTATTATATTCTTTTATATTATTATATTCTTTTATATTATTATATTCTTTTATATTATTATATTCTTTTATATAATTATATTCTTTTATATTATTGTATTCTTTTATATTATTATATTCTTTTATATTATTATATTCTTTTATATTATTATATTCTGTTATATTTTTATATTCTTTTATATTATTATATTCTTTTATATTATTACATTCTATTATATCATTACACTCTTTTATATTATTATATTCTTTTATATTATTATATTCTTTTATATTATTATATTCTTTTACATTATTATATTCTTTTATATTATTATATCCTTTTATATTATTATATTCTTTCATATTATTATATTCTTTTATATAATTATATTCTTTTATATTATTATATTCTTTTATATTATTATATTCTTTTATATTATTACATTCTTTTATATTATTATATTCTTATATATTATTATATTCTTTTATATTATTACATTCTTTTAAATTATTATATTCTTTTATATTATTATATTCTGTTATATTATTATATTCTTTTATATTATTATATTCTTTTATATTATTATATTCTTTTATATTATTATATTCTTTTATATTATTATATTCTTTTATATTATTATATTCTTTTATAATATTATATTCTGTTATATTATTATATTCTTTTATATTATTATATCCTTTTATATTATTATATTCTTTTATATTATTATATTCTTTTATATAATTATATTCTTTTATATGATTATAGTCTTTTATATTATTATATTCTTTTATATTATTACATTCTTTTATATTATTATATTCTTTTATATTATTATATTCTGTTATATTATTATATTCTTTTATATTATTACATTCTTTTAAATTATTACATTCTTTTATATTATTATATTCTTTTATATTATTATATTCTTTTAAATTATTATATTCTGTTATATTATTATATTCTTTTAAATTATTATATTCTTTTATATTATTATATTCTTTTATATTATTATATTCTTTTATATTATTATATTCTTTCATATTATTATATTCTTTTATATAATTATATTCTTTTATATTATTATATTCTTTTATATTATTATATTCTTTTATATTATTACATTCTTTTATATTATTATATTCTTATATATTATTATATTCTTTTATATTATTACATTCTTTTATATTATTATATTCTTATATATTATTATATTCTTTTATATTATTACATTCTTTTAAATTATTATATTCTTTTATATTATTATATTCTGTTATATTATTATATTCTTTTATATTATTATATTCTTTTATATTATTATATTCTTTTATATTATTATATTCTTTTATATTATTATATTCTTTTATATTATTATATTCTTTTATAATATTATATTCTGTTATATTATTATATTCTTTTATATTATTATATCCTTTTATATTATTATATTCTTTTATATTATTATATTCTTTTATATAATTATATTCTTTTATATGATTATAGTCTTTTATATTAATATATTCTTTTATATTATTACATTGTTTTATATTATTATATTCTTTTATATTATTATATTCTGTTATATTATTATATTCTTTTATATTATTACATTCTTTTAAATTATTACATTCTTTTATATTATTATATTCTTTTATATTATTATATTCTTTTAAATTATTATATTCTGTTATATTATTATATTCTTTTAAATTATTATATTCTTTTATATTATTATATTCTTTTATATTATTATATTCTTTTATATTATTACATTCTTTTATATTATTATATTCTTTTATATTATTATATTCTGTTATATTATTATATTCTTTTATATTATTATATCCTTTTATATTATTATATTCTTTTATATTATTATATTCTTTTATATAATTATATTCTTTTATATTATTATATTCTTTTATATTATTATATTCTTTTATATTATTACATTCTTTTATAATATTATATTCTTTTATATTATTATATTCTTTTATATTATTACATTCTTTTAAATTATTATATTCTTTTATATTATTATATTCTGTTATATTATTATATTCTTTTATATTATTATATTCTTTTATATTATTATATTCTTTTATATTATTATATTCTTTTATATTATTATATTCTTTTATATTATTATATTCTTTTATATTATTATATTCTGTTATATTATTATATTCTTTTATATTATTATATCCTTTTATATTATTATATTCTTTTATATTATTATATTCTTTTATATAATTATATTCTTTTATATTATTATATTCTTTTATATTATTATATTCTTTTATAATATTACATTCTTTTATATTATTACATTCTTTTATATTATTATATTCTGTTATATTATTATATTCTTTTCTATTATTACATTCTTTTATATTATTCCATTCTTTTGTATTATTATATTGTTTTATATTATTATATTCTTTTATATTATTATATTCTTTTATATTATTATATTCTTTTATATTATTACATTCTTTTATCTTATTATATTCTTTTATATTATTATATTCTTTTATATTATTATATTCTTTTATATTATTACATTCTTTTATATTATTACATTCTTTTATATTATTATAGTCTTTTATATTATTATATTCTTTTTTATTATTATATTCTTTTATATTATTACATTCTTTTATATTATTATATTCTTTTATATTATTATATTCTTTTATATTATTATATTCTTTTATATTATTATATTCTTTTATATTATTACATTCTTTTATATTATTATATTCTTTTATATTATTATATTCTGTTATATTATTATATTCTTTTATATTATTACATTCTTTTATATTATTACATTCTTTTATATGATTATATTCTGTTATATTATTATATTCTTTTATATTATTACATTCTTTTATATTTTTCCATTCTTTTGTATTATTATATTGTTTTATATTATTATATTCTTTTATATTATTATATTATTTTATATTATTACATTCTGTTATATTATTATATTCTTTTATATTGTTACATTCTTTTATATTATTACATTCTTTTATATTTTTATATTCTGTTATATTATTATATTCTTTTGTATTATTATATTCTTTTAGATTATTATATTCTTTTATATTATTACATTCTTTTGTATCATTATATTCTGTTATATTATTATATTCTTTTATATTATTATATTCTTTTATATTATTACATTCTATTATATAATTATATTCTTTTATATTATTACATTCTATTATATTATTATATTCTTTTATATTATTATATTCTTTTATATTATTATATTCTTTTATATTATTATATTCTTTTATATTATTATATTCTTTTATATTATTATATTCTTTTATAGTATTATATTCTATTATATTATTATATTCTTTTATATTATTACATTCTTTTATATTATTATATTCTTTCATATTATTATATTCTTTTATATTATTATATTCTTTTATATTATTATATTCTTTTATATTATTATATTCTTGTATATTATTACATTCTATTATATCATTACATTCTTTTATATTATTATATTCTTTTATATTATTATATTCTTTTATATTATTATATTCTTTTATATTATTATATTCTTTTATATTATTATATTCTTTTATATTATTATATTCTTTTATATAATTATATTCTTTTATATTATTGTATTCTTTTATATTATTATATTCTTTTATATTATTATATTCTTTTATATTATTATATTCTGTTATATTTTTATATTCTTTTATATTATTATATTCTTTTATATTATTACATTCTATTATATCATTACACTCTTTTATATTATTATATTCTTTTATATTATTATATTCTTTTATATTATTATATTCTTTTATATTATTATATTCTTTTATATTATTATATCCTTTTATATTATTATATTCTTTCATATTATTATATTCTTTTATATAATTATATTCTTTTATATTATTATATTCTTTTATATTATTATATTCTTTTATATTATTACATTCTTTTATATTATTATATTCTTATATATTATTATATTCTTTTATATTATTACATTCTTTTAAATTATTATATTCTTTTATATTATAATATTCTGTTATATTATTATATTCTTTTATATTATTATATTCTTTTATATTATTATATTCTTTTATATTATTATATTCTTTTATATTATTATATTCTTTTATATTATTATATTCTTTTATATTATTATATTCTGTTATATTATTATATTCTTTTATATTATTATATTATTTTATATTATTATATTCTTTTATATTATTACATTCTTTTATATTGTTATATTCTTTTATCTTATTATATTCTTTTATATTATTATATTCTTTTATATTATTACATTCTTTTATATTATTATATTCTTTTATATTATTATATTCTTTTATATTATTATATTCTTTTATATTATTACATTCTTTTATATTATTACATTCTTTTATATTATTATATTCTTTTATATTATTATATTCTTTTATATTATTATATTCTTTTATATTATTATATTCTTTTATATTATTACATTCTTTTATATTATTACATTCTTTTATATTATTATATTCTTTTATATTATTATATTCTTTTATATTTTTATATTCTTTTATATTATTACATTCTTTTATCTTATTTTATTCTTTTATATTATTACATTCTTTTATATTATTATATTCTTTTATATTATTACATTCTTTTATCTTATTTTATTCTTTTATATTATTACATTCTTTTATATTATTATATTCTTTCATATTATTACATTCTTTTATATTATTATATTCTTTTATATTATTATATTCTTTTATATTATTACATCCTTTTATATTATTACATTCTTTTATATTATTATATTCTTTTATATTATTATATTCTTTTATATTATTATATTCTTTTATATTATTACATTCTTTTAGATTATTACATTCTTTTATATTATTATATTCTTTTATATTATTATATTCTTTTATATTATTATATTCTTTTATATTATTATATTCTTTTATATTATTATATTCTTTTATATTATTACATTTTTTTTATTATTATATTCTTTTATATTATTATATTCTGTTATATTATTATATTCTTTTATATTATTATATTCTTTTATATTATTACATTCTTTTATATTATTATATTCTTTTATATTATTATATTCTGTTATATTATTATATTCTTTTATATTATTATATTCTTTTATATTATTATATTCTTTTATATTATTACATTCTTTTATATTATTATATTCTATTATATTATTATATTCTGTTATATTATTACATTCTTGTATATTATTATAGTCTTTTATATTATTATATTCTTTTATATTATTACATTCTTTTATATTATTATATTCTTTTATATTATTATATTCTGTTATATTATTATATTCTTTTATATTATTATATTCTTTTATATTATTATATTCTTTTATATTATTACATTCTTTTATATTATTACATTCTTTTATATTATTATATTCTGTTATATTATTATATTCTTTTATATTATTACATTCTTTTATATTATTCCATTCTTTTGTATTATTATATTGTTTTATATTATTATATTCTTTTATATTATTATATTATTTTATATTATTACATTCTTTTATATTATTATATTCTTTTATATTATTACATTCTTTTATATTATTACATTCTTTTATATTATTATATTCTGTTATATTATCATATTCTTTTATATTATTACATTCTTTTATATTATTACCTTCTTTTATATTATTTTATTCTGTTATATTATTATATTCTTTTGTATTATTATATTCTTTTATATTATTATATTCTTTTATATTATTACATTCTTTTATATCATTATATTCTGTTATATTATTATATTCTTTTATATTATTATATTCTTTTATATTATTATATTCTGTTATATTATTATATTCTTTTATATTATTATATTCTTTTATATTATTACATTCTTTTATATTATTACATTCTTTTATATTATTATATTCTTTTATATTATTACATTCTTTTATATTATTACATTCTTTTTTATTATTATATTCTGTTATATCATTATATTCTTTTATATTATTACATTCTTTTATATAATTATATTCTTTTATATTATTGTATTCTTTTATATTATTATATTCTTTTATATTATTATATTCTTTTATATTATTATATTCTTTTATATTATTATATTCTTTTATATTATTACATTCTTTTATATTATTACATTCTTTTATATTATTATATTCTTTTATATTATTATATTCTTTTATATTATTATATTCTTTTATATTATTATATTCTATTATATCATTACATTCTTTTATATTATTACATTCTATTATATTATTATATTCTGTTATATTATTATATTCTTTTATATTATTATATTCTTTTATATTATTATATTCTTGTATATTATTATATTCTTTTATATTATTATATTCTTTTATATTATTATATTCTTTTATATTATTATATTCTTTTATATTATTATATTCTTTTATATTATTATAATCTTTTATATTATTATATTCTTTTATATTATTATATTCTTTTATATTATTATATTCTTTTATATTATTATATTCTTTTATATTATTATATTCTTTTATATTATTATATTCTTTTATATTATTACATTCTTTTATATTATTATATTCTTTTATATTATTATATTCTGTTATATTATTATATTCTTTTATATTATTACATTCTTTTATATTATTACATTCTTTTATATTATTATATTCTGTTATATTATTATATTCTTTTATATTATTACATTCTTTTATATTTTTCCATTCTTTTGTATTATTATATTGTTTTATATTATTATATTCTTTTATATTATTATATTATTTTATATTATTACATTCTTTTATATTATTATATTCTTTTATATTATTACATTCTTTTATATTATTACATTCTTTTATATTATTATATTCTTTTATATTATTATATTCTTTTATATTATTACATTCTTTTATATTATTACATTCTTTTATATTATTATATTCTGTTATATTATTATAATCTTTTTGTATTATTATATTCTTTTATATTATTATATTCTTTTATATTATTACATTCTTTTATATCATTATATTCTGTTATATTATTATATTCTTTTATATTATTATATTCTTTTATATTATTATATTCTGTTATATTATTATATTCTTTTATATTATAACATTCGTTTATATTATTACATTCTTTTATATTATTACATTCTTTTATATTATTACATTCTTTTATATCATTATAGTCTGTTATATTATTATATTCTTTTATATTATTATATTCTTTTATATTATTATATTCTGTTATATTATTATATTCTTTTATATTATTATATTCTTTTATATTATTATATTCTATTATATCATTACATTCTTTTATATTATTATATTCTTTTATATTATTATATTCTTTTATATTATTACATTCTATTATATAATTATATTCTTTTATATTATTATATTCTTTTATATTATTATATTCTTTTATATTATTATATTCTATTATATTATTATATTCTTTTATATTATTACATTCTTTTATATTATTATATTCTTTTATATTATTATATTCTTTTATATTATTATATTCTTTTATATTATTATATTCTTTTATATTATTATATTCTTTTATATTATTACATTCTATTATATCAGTACATTCTTTTATATTATTATATTCTTTTATATTATTATATTCTTTTATATTATTATATTCTTTTATATTATTATATTCTTTTATAATGTTATATTCTTTTATATTATTATATTCTTTTATATAATTATATTCTTTTATATTATTATATTCTTTTATATTATTATATTCTTTTATATTATTATATTCTTTTATATTATTATATTCTTTTATATTATTATATTCTGTTATATTATTATATTCTTTTATATTATTATATTCTGTTATATTATTACATTCTATTATATCATTACACTCTTTTATATTATTATATTCTTTTACATTATTATATTCTTTTATATTATTATATTCTTTTATATTATTACACTCTTTTATATTATTATATTCTTTTATATTATTATATTCTTTTATATTATTATATTCTTTTATATTATTATATTCTTTTATATTATTATATTCTGTTATATTATTATATTCTTTTATATTATTATATTCTTTTATATTATTATATTCTTTTATATTATTATATTCTTTTATATAATTATATTCTTTTATATTATTATATTCTTTTATATTGCTATATTCTTTTATATTATTACATTCTTTTATATTATTATATTCTTTTATATTATTATATTCTTTTATATTATTACATTCTTTTAAATTATTACATTCTTTTATATTATTATATTCTTTTATATTATTATATTCTGTTATATTATTATATTCTTTTATATTATTATATTCTTTTATATTATTATATTCTTTTATATTATTACATTCTTTTAAATTATTACATTCTTTTATATTATTATATTCTTATATATTTTTACATTCTTTTAAATTATTATATTCTGTTGTATTATTATATTCTTTTAAATTATTATATTCTTTTATATTATTATATTCTTTTATATTATTATATTCTTTTATATTATTATATTCTGTTATATTATTATATTCTTTCATATTATTATATCCTTTTATATTATTATATTCTTTTATATTATTATATTCTTTTATATTATTACATTCTTTTAAATTATTACATTCTTTTATATTATTATATTCTTTTATATTATTACATTCTTTTAAATTATTATATTCTGTTGTATTATTATATTCTTTTAAATTATTATATTCTTTTATATTATTATATTCTTTTATATTATTATATTCTTTTATATTATTATATTCTGTTATATTATTATATTCTTTCATATTATTATATTCTTTTATATTATTATATTCTTTTATATTATTATATTCTTTTATATTATTATATTCTTTTATATTATTACATTCTTTTATATTATTATATTCTTTTATATTATTATATTCTTTTATATTATTATATTCTTTTATATTATTACATTCTTTTATATTATTACATTCTTTTATATTATTATATTCTTTTATATTATTATATTCTTTTATATTATTATATTCTTTTATATTATTACATTCTTTTATATTATTACATTCTTTTATATTATTATATTCTTTTATATTATTATATTCTTTTATATTATTATATTCTTTTATATTATTACATTCTTTTATCTTATTTTATTCTTTTATACTAGCAAAGATACCCGTGCTTCGCACGGAGCTTTGTTGCGCACTCGGGTACCAAAATCTGTGGGCACCTTTCCAGTAAGTTGATGTTGTAAGAGCAACGATTGCATAAGGTGATTAACATTTTAACTACCTCTTGTAGTGACTGAAATTCAATCAGGAACTTCACAAAACATTTTCATCAAAAAGGAAGGTTACTTGATGTTACATAGTAAATTTTTCATTGAAGTCATTTTCAACTCTTGCTTAAATTTTATCTTGCACATTCAATACTAAAAACTTACCACAATCAGATCATGTCAGTTTTTCCTCATATCCATTTCTCGAACTTTTCACTAAAGAGCCTCAGGGTAAACTACATTTCTGCTGCTTTGATTTGGAGCCAGAATGTAGAGTTTTTCTGAACTTCCTGTCCGGCTGATGGAGACGTAGAACATACCGTGACTGAAGCAGTCTGATGTCAAGTCTACGCCAATGGTGTTAAATGTCTGACCTTGACTTTTGTTTATGCTCATTGCAAAACACACCTTCACAGGAAATTGGAGTCTTCGGAATTTAAATGGAAGTACTAAGTCCGATGGAACTAAGGGGATCCTTGGCAGTAGAACGGTTTCGCCTTTGTAGGGACCACAGGAAATGGTGGTCTCAAGTACATTGGTGTGCAATCTGGTGATAACACATCTGGTTCCGTTTGTTATTTTTGGCGGTTCCAAGGATCGAAGAATCATGATTGGCGATCCAATTTGGAGATTTAAAATGTGTGGAGGCATTCCAGATATCTCCAAAGAGTTTAAAAACTCCACAGGGTAGTGAACAGCTTCATATTCATTAGTAGCTGAATCAACTGACTTGTATTGCTTTGTGTCTCCTGGAAATTCATCCATTATTGAATTGTTCAAATGATTCACATTGCTGTTTAATGGCGAAATAATAGCCCTCTCAGCAAGCCAATCCGGTGATTTTCCATTGTTTTGCAGGTCTGGGTACACTTTGTCTTTCAGTTGCTTCTGATTACCGACACATTTACCAAGCGCAGTTGGAATCTTAATTGTGTCAGGTGAAGAAGTGATAGGAAACTGACCATTACCGATTTGGAGAAGCAATTTTGAGAAGTCTGCTGCAGCTGTGTTATCAGAGATATAGGCTCTCATATTAGTAGTCAGTCTCTTCACTATAACGTGCCTCCAGAGATAGGATTGTTTCAAACTTGCATTGACAATGTTAGCCCTTGTGCCATTTTTAACCACTGGGAGGATTTGACGGAAATCACCGCAAAATAAGGTTGGAATGCCACCCATGGGATTCTTGTTTCCTGTGATGTCTTGCAGTGTTCGGTCAATTGCTTCATAAGCACTCTTGTGCGTCATTGGGGCTTCGTCTACAATGATTGCAGAGGTGTCTCTAATTACATTTGCCAAGGCTGAGTTACCAGTAATTTTGCAAACTGGCTGATCCATTCGATGAGTATCCAAGGGTACTTTAAAAGTGCTGTGAAGAGTGCGGCCACCTTGTAGTAGAGTAGCAGCAATGCCACTGAATGCTGTTGCAAGCACAATCTTTCTCATGGATCTAATCTTTGCAAGGATCAAATTGATTACAAAAGTCTTGCCCGTACCACCTGGAGCATCAAGAAACATCATGTTTTTGTTCATTTCACCTTGTGCTTCCAACATTGCCATGAATAAATTGTAAACTTCTCTTTGAGAATCGGTCAGTTTTTCTTGCATATTTTCTGCTTGTAGGGAAGTTCTTCAAGATTATAAGTAACTTCACGTTGATACTCTCTCGCGAGTCTTTCATCTCTCCCTTGCATTGGTGCAGGTAATCCATAGCTTGCCAATGGTTGACCGCACATAAGGAGAACTTTTTCTTCAATTAGACAAAGAGTTTTATTGTAGATGTCCTCATTAAAATCTGCTTCTGGATTGTTAACTTCTTGCCTGTATCTGTGAAGAATGTCTTCAGATATTACATCACGAAAAGCCATCCAGATCTCAAGAGGATTTCTTGGCTCACAGGCTGTTAAAATTATCACAAATAGGCTTCGCAAATTTGAAGGTGATTGAGTGGCACTTGCCTCTCCTACTGCTTGATGCAAGTGATGGTCATTTTCTAGAAGGCCTCGAGCAAGGCACGCTGCTCTGTATGTTTCAAACACCTGACCATTGTATGCTCGCAAATTTTGAAATGAAGTTGGACCAGCAACCTCATTGAGCAACAGGCATAAGAAATAACACTCCCCTGCTTTTGGACTAATCGTGTAGATTCTCCCAATGCATGGTGCCTTCCATACATCATCATTTTCAGTACCTTCAACTTGTACCCCACGCATTCTTCTCATCCATTTCTTTGTCGATTTGTTCCAAGTGTAAAACTCAGGGACTTCTACGTATTTGAGACCCCTTGCAAAGTCATCCTCATGGCAGAGTTGAAAAAATGCTGTCAAAGTTGTGGCAGGCGGTGGACCTTGGGCTCGTTCCAGAGCAGTATCAGCTGAGAACATGACACGCTGCCCATTTTCAAGATGAACAGAAAGTTGTACAATTGGGGGGAAATGTTCATGGATGGGATGTTCCAATATCCTCCAGGCTGCCTCTGAACTGCCGACATACCTTGCATTCTGGAACTGCTGGATCTCATCCACAATGTGACTTTGTACTTGGCCTTGTTGGTTAGCTGCTCCATCAGTTCTTTGTAGTTCAAACACTGCTTGATCACATCCTTTATTCACGTATTTGAGGACATATTTGATGCTTTGGATCGAGCTGCAAATTTCTACGTTAATGTGAGCGTTGAACTGCTGAAGGAGGACCTTGTTGTACGGAACAATCCACTGGTTTGTTATTTCTTGATTAACATACCGACCATTTCTCTTCATCCTTATTGTACCAGTCTGGCCTCCATCTTCTGGTTTTCTTCGCCTGTACTTGAGGTAAGAGTCTTGGCCTTGCTTGGTACACTGAAGAAATTCTTTTGGGTATTTTTTGGAACATTTGTTGTCAATCATACATGGACAATTTGGATTAAATGGTCCACAAGGTCCATGCACCATATGTGCCATCACTTTAGCATGAAGATCAGGATCGTCCTCTTTGTCAGGGATCTCTGCATATCTGCAGAGATCCATTTTTTCTGGTAGAAGTTTGTCCTCTGGGGCCTGCCAGGTGAGGATGTGTGCATGCGGCAGTCCTCTTTTTTGATATTCAATACTGTACAGGAAAGCCCTCAACCTGCCAAATCCTCCCTTTTTAATAAATTCAAGTAACTTTTTTAGCTTCTGCCTGAAAACCCTGGCAACAATATCTGGACGATCCTGAGGGTCTTGCCCTTGAAGACAATTTTCTGTAATTTCTGTCCACTTTGGATTTGTTGTGAACATGATGAAGAGGTCGGCTCGGCCCATTCGCCGAACATATGCCATGGCATCACTTTGACGCTCAAACATGTATCGAGGGCCTCCTGTATAAGTTGCCGGAAGTACAACTCGTTGACCAAACTGTTCTGGATTCCCATCCTCCCTAAGAATTGAATCTCTCAAGTTGCTATAATTGTCAGCTCTCAGGGTCTGTTGCTCACGCCTCAGGAACTGTAAACGTTCTGTTTCAATCTTGCAGTACACATCCACCAGCCATTGTTGAAATAGCCTTCGGTACCAGAGAAAATAGTTTCCAGGCCGAGTCATTAAATGGTACGAATAAAATTGCTGTTGGGTAACTTTTCGCCCATTGGATGCCTTCATGTAGATGTTGTAAGATGGAGAACCATAGGGGTACATTAACAGGTACATTAAAGTATCGTAGAGGGGATGTAGTTCGGAGATCCATTTTAATGTATCATTTCTAAAACGCAAGACAATATCCCGGTTAGCTGTTGGTTCATTCTCCATTAATATTCCAATCTCATACGTTGTTGTTGGAGCATTGAATCGCCGTGGATGCTCTTCTTGCGGCCTTCGGTCTTCCCTTATGACAACTTTATGTTCTACCAAGTGTTCTTCTTCAATCCTCTCCTTTGTTGTTTTCAGCTGACAAATAAAGCTGTTGTTCTCATGTAAAAATTCAGTCAGACTTTGGAGAATGTCTCTATTGAGTCTACTGTCACGTCCCCGATTATGTAGTTCCTCTTCCAGACTATCCAAGAAGTAGACTTGAATAAACTTTGCTGTTTCATCTTCAGGTGGTAAAAGACTCCCAATCTGGTGGCAAACCTGGCCTCGAATTCTAAAAGAAGGATTCCACCCATGTACTGCCGCAATTTTGTGACCAAATGATGTCATTGCAAAACAATTGTTATAACTGCGTAGATTTTGCAGAAAATCTTTAGAGATGGGACCATTGCCGGAGAGCAAATCTTGAAGCAACTGAGGCAGTGGTGGAAAGCTATCAAGCACAACTTTGCCAGAAGAACAACAACAACCAGGGGTTTCTCCTTTAAATTTTACAGCTGAGCAATGTTGACATACTTTGTCCATTTTTCCTATATCAGCTGTAGTGAGAGAGTCATTTTTGTTGTAGAGCAATCCTTTTCTATTGCAGTGTTCTATTTCATGGTGTCTCAAAGCAGTCATTCGTTGTCTAGCTGCCTCGTTTTCTGTCAATTGCTGGGGCAAAGTCATACTCTCTCTCCATGCAGCCTCTCGTTGTTGCCCTTGGTATAGGCGAAAGCTTCGTTGGGTTTCCGATTCATTCTGATGTCGTTGAGCCACTCTCAACTCACCTTGTGTACGTCTACTTACCTCATATAATTCATTCGATCGTAATATTGCTTCTCTTTCCAATGCATATCTTTGCCTTTCTTGAATTTCATCTTGTGATGAATTTAACCGCCTTACAGCATGTCTAGTTCTGTCAGCTTCACGTTGGGTTTCTCTTTCCAAATCTGACAGTCTTGCTCTCCTTTCTCTTTGACGTATCCTGTTAAGTTCTAGACGTCTTTCTCTATCTGAATTGTTTTCATTGGAGCGAATTGCAGCAACTCTTAGTCTATTAGCTTCCAATCTTTCCATTCTTTCTTCCTCACTTTCGTTTCTACTTCGTTTGGGTGGCATAATTTCGGTTTTAAACGGAATTGTTTAACGATATTAATGATTGTAAATTAATTAAGCGTAAAGGAAATGTATACTAACTGAAATGGACGAACTATAAATAATATTTCTGAATAGTACAATTATAAACAATTATGCCTCCCCACGGGACAGAGTTAGACACCAGGGTCGTTTTTTAACGTGGAGAAAAGGTACAAAAATAAAAATTGTCTCAGTCGTGAAGGATTTCTCCTCCACCGAAAGAGAACAAGAAAATGAAGTGCAGCATCTGAAGAACAGATACTACACTTTGATCTTGACCAAAAGGAATGAATAAAAGCGACCTACGTGTGACTCATTACTTCCGGGTGTAAACGTCACAGTCTAAAAGTAATAATTAAAAAAAAAAGTAAATGTAAAATAAATGTAATACCAACTTAGGTTAACTAAGTAAACAGTACAATTAAAACAGTTCTATTAAAACAAATAATTACTAAGATCTAGGTAATTGTTAGTCTCATTGTTATGGTTTTAAAGAAAAAAATGTGTAAAAAAAAGTTCTGCTTTTGTGAGTACGTGTATTTCTTTTAAATTACATAACCTTTTTATTTTATTATTTATATCTCTTTTAAATTTATATACTTTGTTATTAAACTGGAAGAAATTCAGTTGAATAAAACCTTGTTCGTGTTCTTTACGTTAAACTCATATTTTTATAAAAGGTTCATCCGGTTTAAAGAAAGCACTAAGTTTAAATAAGACTGGAAATAACTAATTCAATATATAAATAGAAAAATGAAATAAATATAAGCTTTAAGTCTTAAGATAGTAATAATCAAAATGTAATAAATTATTTGTAGTTCAAATCTATGATAAACAGGCTTTCGAAATAGGCTCGACCAGAAAGATTAAATTGGAACGAAATTATAATCTCCGTGCCATTTTCAAAACAACCCCACAAAAGTAACGGTATCCTGCAGTTGGTTAAAATGACAACGTTGGTTGTAAGAAAAATGTAAAAGAAAATGCGCTTATCTGTTTATTTTGACCTGTTTTATTTAATTAAAAAAAAATTGGCTATAACTGGAAGAGAGCGTTATGTTTTGGGGGTTGTTTAAAAAATAGAATGGAAATAAAGTTAGTTCCGTTTTAATTGTCTTTAATTGCGGCAAGCGCTAACAAAATCGAAAAATCACTGTTTACATTCGAAATGTTAACTTAGGTTTACAGGTTTGCTGACAAGGCTGGGGGTGTTTAATACAATTATTTTACTAAATTGATTTTTTTCATTTAAAAATAAAATTATTTCTTTTTTAATAAAGTTTTATTTTAAAATATTTGTTTTTGTTTATTTATATAAAATTACGATAGTTGAATTGTATTCTTTCAATTATATTGGCAAGTAAAATATAAAAGATTAAAACGGAACGAAATTGAAATTTCCATTACATTTTCAATACAATCCCAAAACATAAAGCTTTGCTCGCCAATGAATTGTTTTGATAATATACGTAAAGTGAAATAAATCGAATATAAAATTAAATGAAAATATATTAAATAATTAAATGTTAAATAGATTTTGTAAATAGTACAGTTGAAATGATTAGAATATTTCCAATACGTAATAAGGTCGAGGTAATTAGTTAAAGAGATTTAATATAATGTGATATGCAAATGAGCATAAGTCATTCGATATGGGGGTGGTTTGTAGACTAGTATATAAAGAAATTAGGCATAGATTCTTATGTCTCCTATAACAGAAACATCCTAAAATGGGTTCTAATGTTTCTCTACCAGGAGAGATCTACCCTCTTACCTCCTTTATATTTCGTTGATGATGGAGAGCTGTACACACAGACAGAAACACACGAACCCTATTACTTTATAAAAATATAGATTATTACATTCTTTTATATTATTATATTCTTTTATGTTATTACATTCTTTGATCTTATTTTATTCTTTTATATTATTATATTCTTTTATATTATTATATTCTTTTATATTATTACATTCTTTTATATTATTATATTCTTTTATATTATTACATCCTTTTATATTATTACATCCTTTTATATTATTATATTCTTTTATATTATTATATTCTTTTATATTATTATATTCTTTTATATTATTACATTCTTTTATATTATTATATTCTTTTATATTATTATATTCTGTTATATTATTATAGTCTTTTATATTATTATATTCTTTTATATTATTACATTCTTTTATATTATTATATTCTTTTGTATTATTATATTATTATATTGTATTTATTATATTCTTTTATAGTATTATATTCTTTTATATTATTACATCTATATATCTATATATTTTTATAAAGTAATAGGGTTCGTGTGTTTCTGTCTGTGTGTACAGCTCTCCATCATCAACGAAATATAAAGGAGGTAAGAGGGTAGATCTCTCCTGGTAGAGAAACATTAGAACCCATTTTAGGATGTTTCTGTTATAGGAGACATAAGAATCTTTGCCTAATTTCATTATATACTATTCTACAAACCACCCCCATATCGAATGACTTATGCTCATTTGCATATCACATTATATTAAATCTCTTTAACTAATTACCTCGACCTTATTACATATTGGAAATATTCTAATCATTTCAACTGTACTATTTACAAAATCTATTTAACATTTAATTATTTAATATATTTTCATTTAATTTTATATTCGATTTATTTCACTTTACGTATATTATCAAAACAATTCATTGGCGAGCAAAGCTTTATGTTTTGGGATTGTATTGAAAATGTAATGGAAATTTCAATTTCGTTCCGTTTTAATCTTTTATATTTTACTTGCCAATATTATTGAAAGAATACAATTCAACTATCGTAATTTTATATAAATAAACAAAAACAAATATTTTAAAATAAAACTTTATTATAAAAGAAATAATTTTATTTTTAAATGAAAAAAATCAATTTAGTAAAATAATTGTATTAAACACCCCCAGCCTTGTCAGCAAACCTGTAAACCTATAAAAGTTAACATTTCGAATGTAAACAGTGATTTTTCGATTTTGTTAGCGCTTGCCGCAATTAAAGACAATTAAAACGGAACTAACTTTATTTCCATTCTATTTTTTAAACAACCCCCAAAACATAACGCTCTCTTCCAGTTATAGCCAATTTTTTTTTAATTAAATAAAACAGGTCAAAATAAACAGATAAGCGCATTTTCTTTTACATTTTTCTTACAACCAACGTTGTCATTTTAACCAACTGCAGGATACCGTTACTTTTGTGGGGTTGTTTTGAAAATGGCACGGAGATTATAATTTCGTTCCAATTTAATCTTTCTGGTCGAGCCTATTTCGAAAGCCTGTCTTATCATAGATTTGAACTACAAATAATTTATTACATTTTGATTATTACTATCTTAAGACTTAAAGCTTATATTTATTTCATTTTTCTATTTATATATTGAATTAGTTATTTCCAGTCTTATTTAAACTTAGTGCTTTCTTTAAACCGGATGAACCTTTTATAAAATATGAGTTTAACGTAAAGAACACGAACAAGGTTTTATTCAACTGAATTTCTTCCAGTTTACTAACAAAATATATAAATTTAAAAGAGATATAAATAATAAAATAAAAAGGTTATGTAATTTAAAAGAAATACACGTACTCACAAAAGCAGAACTTTTTTTACACATTTTTTTCTTTAAAACCATAACAATGAGACTAACAATTACCTAGATCTTAGTAATTATTTGTTTTAATAGAACTGTTTTAATTGTACTGTTTACTTAGTTAACCTAAGTTGGTATTACATTTATTTTACATTTACTTTTTTTTTTTAATTATTACTTTTAGACTGTGGCGTTTACACCCGGAAGTAATGAGTCACACGTAGGTCGCTTTTATTCATTCCTTTTGGTCAAGATCAAAGTGTAGTATCTGTTCTTCAGATGCTGCACTTCATTTTCTTGTTCTCTTTCGGTGGAGGAGAAATCCTTCACGACTGAGACAATTTTTATTTTTGTACCTTTTCTCCACGTTAAAAAACGACCCTGGTGTCTAACTCTGTCCCGTGGGGAGGCATAGTAAATAGGTACAATATAATTGTTTATAATTGTACTATTCAGAAATATTATTTATAGTTCGTCCATTTCAGTTAGTATACATTTCCTTTACGCTTAATTAATTTACAATCATTAATATCGTTAAACAATTCCGTTTAAAACCGAAATTATGCCACCCAAACGAAGTAGAAACGAAAGTGAGGAAGAAAGAATGGAAAGATTGGAAGCTAATAGACTAAGAGTTGCTGCAGTTCGCTCCAATGAAAACAATTCAGAGAGAGAAAGACGTCTAGAACTTAACAGGATACGTCAAAGAGAAAGGAGAGCAAGACTGTCAGATTTGGAAAGAGAAACCCAACGTGAAGCTGACAGAACTAGACATGCTGTAAGGCGGTACAATTCATCACAAGATGAAATTCAAGAAAGGCAAAGATATGCACTGGAAAGAGAAGCAATATTACGATCGAATGAATTATATGAGGTAAGTAGACGTACACAAGGTCAGTTGAGAGTGGCTCAACGACATCAGAATGAATCGGAAACCCAACGAAGCTTTCGCCTATACCAAGGGCAACAACGAGAGGCTGCATGGAGAGAGAGTATGACTTTGCCCCAGCAATTGACAGAAAACGAGGCAGCTAGACAACGAATGACTGCTTTGAGACACCATGAAATAGAACACTGCAATAGAAAAGGATTGCTCTACAACAAAAATGACTCTCTCACTACAGCTGATATAGGAAAAATGGACAAAGTATGTCAACATTGCTCAGCTGTAAAATTTAAAGGAGAAACCCCTGGTTGTTGTTGTTCTTCTGGCAAAGTTGTGCTTGATAGCTTTCCACCACTGCCTCAGTTGCTTCAAGATTTGCTCTCCGGCAATGGTCCCATCTCTAAAGATTTTCTGCAAAATCTACGCAGTTATAACAATTGTTTTGCAATGACATCATTTGGTCACAAAATTGTGGCAGTACATGGGTGGAATCCTTCTTTTAGAATTCGAGGCCAGGTTTGCCACCAGATTGGGAGTCTTTTACCACCTGAAGATGAAACAGCAAAGTTTATTCAAGTCTACTTCTTGGATAGTCTGGAAGAGGAACTACATAATCGGGGACGTGACAGTAGACTCAATAGAGACATTCTCCAAAGTCTGACTGAATTTTTACATGAGAACAACAGCTTCATTTGTCAGCTGAAAACAACAAAGGAGAGGATTGAAGAAGAACACTTGGTAGAACATAAAGTTGTCATAAGGGAAGACCGAAGGCCGCAAGAAGAGCATCCACGGCGATTCAATGCTCCAACAACAACGTATGAGATTGGAATATTAATGGAGAATGAACCAACAGCTAACCGGGATATTGTCTTGCATTTTAGAAATGATACATTAAAATGGATCTCGGAACTACATCCCCTCTACGATACTTTAATGTACCCGTTAATGTACCCCTATGGTTCTCCATCTTACAACATCTACATGAAGGCATCCAATGGGCGAAAAGTTACCCAACAGCAATTTTATTCGTACCATTTAATGACTCGGCCTGGAAACTATTTTCTCTGGTACCGAAGGCTATTTCAACAATGGCTGGTGGATGTGTACTGCAAGATTGAAACAGAACGTTTACAGTTCCTGAGGCGTGAGCAACAGACCCTGAGAGCTGACAATTATAGCAACTTGAGAGATTCAATTCTTAGGGAGGATGGGAATCCAGAACAGTTTGGTCAACGAGTTGTTCTTCCGGCAACTTATACAGGAGGCCCTCGATACATTTTTGAGCGTCAAAGTGATGCCATGGCATATGTTCGGCGAATGGGGCGAGCCGACCTCTTCATCACGTTCACAACAAATCTAAAGTGGACAGAAATTACAGAAAATTGTCTTCAAGGGCAAGACCCTCAGGATCGTCCAGATATTGTTGCCAGGGTTTTCAGGCAGAAGCTAAAAAAGTTACTTGAATTTATTAAAAAGGGAGGATTTGGCAGGTTGAGGGCTTTCCTGTACAGTATTGAATATCAAAAAAGAGGACTGCCGCATGCACACATCCTCACCTGGCAGGCCCCAGAGGACAAACTTCTACCAGAAAAAATGGATCTCTGCATATCTGCAGAGATCCCTGACAAAGAGGAAGATCCTGATCTTCATGCTAAAGTGATGGCACATATGGTGCATGGACCTTGTGGACCATTTAATCTAAATTGTCCATGTACGATTGACAACAAATGTTCCAAAAAATACCCAAAAGAATTTCTTCAGTGTACCGAGCAAGGCCAAGACTCTTACCCCAAGTACAGGCGAAGAAAACCAGAAGATGGAAGCCAGACTGGTACAATAAGGATGAAGAGAAATGGTCGGTATGTTAATCAAGAAATAACAAACCAGTGGATTGTTCCGTACAACAAGGTCCTCCTTCAGCAGTTCAACGCTCACATTAACGTAGAAATTTGCAGCTCGATCCAAAGCATCAAATATGTCCTCAAATACGTGAATAAAGGATGTGATCAAGCAGTGTTTGAACTACAAAGAACTGATGGAGCAGCTAACCAACAAGGCCAAGTACAAAGTCACATTGTGGATGAGATCCAGCAGTTCCAGAATGCAAGGTATGTCGGCAGTTCAGAGGCGGCCTGGAGGATATTGGAACATCCCATCCATGAACATTTCCCCCCAATTGTACAACTTTCTGTTCATCTTGAAAATGGGCAGCATGTCATGTTCTCAGCTGATACTGCTCTGGAACGAGCCCAAGGTCCACCGCCTGCCACAACTTTGACACCATTTTTTCAACTCTGCCATGAGGATGACTTTGCAAGGGGTCTCAAATACGTAGAAGTCCCTGAGTTTTACACTTGGAACAAATCGACAAAGAAATGGATGAGAAGAATGCGTGGGGTACAAGTTGAAGGTACTGAAAATGATGATGTATGGAAGGCACCATGCATTGGGAGAATCTACACGATTAGTCCAAAAGCAGGGGAGTGTTATTTCTTACGCCTGTTGCTCAATGAGGTTGATGGTCCAACTTCATTTCAAAATTTGCGAGCATACAATGGTCAGGTGTTTGAAACATACAGAGCAGCGTGCCTTGCTCGAGGCCTTCTAGAAAATGACCATCACTTGCATCAAGCAGTAGGAGAGGCAAGTGCCACTCAATCACCTTCAAATTTGCGAAGCCTATTTGTGATAATTTTAACAGCCTGTGAGCCAAGAAATCCTCTTGAGATCTGGATGGCTTTTCGTGATGTAATATCTGAAGACATTCTTCACAGATACAGGCAAGAAGTTAACAATCCAGAAGCAGATTTTAATGAGGACATCTACAATAAAACTCTTTGTCTAATTGAAGAAAAAGTTCTCCTTATGTGCGGTCAACCATTGGCAAGCTATGGATTACCTGCACCAACGCAAGGGGGAGATGAAAGACTCGCGAGAGAGTATCAACGTGAAGTTACTTATAATCTTGAAGAACTTTCCCTACAAGCAAAAAATATGCAAGAAAAACTGACCGATTCTCAAAGAGAAGTTTACAATTCATTCATGGCAATGTTGGAAGCACAAGGTGAAATGAACAAAAACATGATGTTTCTTGATGCTCCAGGTGGTACGGGCAAGACTTTTGTAATCAATTTGATCCTTGCAAAGATTAGATCCATGAGAAAGATTGTGCTTGCAACAGCATCCAGTGGCATTGCTGCTACTCTACTACAAGGTGGCCGCACTCTTCACAGCACTTTTAAAGTACCCTTGGATACTCATCGAATGGATCAGCCAGTTTGCAAAATTACTGGTAACTCAGCCTTGGCAAATGTAATTAGAGACACCTCTGCAATCATTGTAGATGAAGCCCCAATGACGCAAAAGAGTGCTTATGAAGCAATTGACCGAACATTGCAAGACATCACAGGAAACAAGAATCCCATGGGTGGCATTCCAACCTTATTTTGCGGTGATTTCCGTCAAATCCTCCCAGTGGTTAAAAATGGCACAAGGGCTAACATTGTCAATGCAAGTTTGAAACAATCCTATCTCTGGAGGCACGTTATAGTGAAGAGACTGACTACTTATATGAGAGCCTATATCTCTGATAACACAGCTACAGCAGACTTCTCAAAATTGCTTCTCCAAATCGGTAATGGTCAGTTTCCTATCACTTCTTCACCTGACACAATTAAGATTCCAACTGCACTTGGTAAATGTGTCGGTAATCAGAAGCAACTGAAAGAAAAAGTGTACCCAGACCTGCAAAACAATGGAAAATCACCGGATTGGCTTGCTGAGAGGGCTATTATTTCGCCATTAAACAGCAATGTGAATCATTTGAACAATTCAATAATGAATGAATTTCCAGGAGACTCAAAGCAATACAAGTCAGTTGATTCGGCTACTAATGAATATGAAGCTGTTCACTACCCTGTGGAGTTTTTAAACTCTTTGGAGATATCTGGAATGCCTCCACACATTTTAAATCTCAAAATTGGATCGCCAATCATGATTCTTCGATCCTTGGAACCGCCAAAAACAACAAACGGAACCAGATGTGTTATCACCAGATTGCACACCAATGTACTTGAGGCCACCATTTCCTGTGGTCCCTACAAAGGCGAAACCGTTCTACTGCCAAGGATCCCCTTAGTTCCATCGGACTCAGAACTTCCATTTAAATTCTGGAGACTCCAATTTCCTGTGAAGGTGTGTTTTGCAATGAGCATAAACAAAAGTCAAGGCCAGACATTTAACACCATTGGCGTAGACTTGACATCAGACTGCTTCAGTCACGGTATGTTCTACGTCTCCATCAGCCGGACAGGAAGTTCAGAAAAACTCTACATTCTGGCTCCAAATCAAAGCAGCAGAAATGTAGTTTACCCTGAGGCTCTTCAGTGAAAAGTTCGAGAAATGGATATGAGGAAAAACTGACATGATCTGATTGTGGTAAGTTTTTAGTATTGAATGTGCAAGATAAAATTTAAGCAAGAGTTGAACATTACTTCAATGAAAAATTTACTATGTAACATCAAGTAACCTTCCTTTTTGATGAAAATGTTTTGTGAAGTTCCTGATTGAATTTCAGTCACTACAAGAGGTAGTTAAAATGTTAATCACCTTATGCAATCGTTGCTCTTACAACATCAACTTACTGGAAAGGTGCCCACAGATTTTGGTACCCGAGTGCGCAACAAAGCTCCGTGCGAAGCACGGGTATCTTTGCTAGTTCTTTTATATTATTATAGTCTTTTATATTATTATATTCTGTTATATTATTATATTCTTTCATATTATTATATTCTTTTATATTATTATATTCTTTTATATTATTACATTCTTTTATATTATTACATTCTTTTATATTATTATATTCTGTTATATTATTATATTCTTTTATATTATTACATTCTTTTATATTATTCCATTCTTTTGTATTATTATATTGTTTTATATTATTATATTCTTTTATATTATTATATTCTTTTATATTATTATATTCTTTTATATTATTACATTCTTTTATATCATTATATTCTGTTATATTATTATATTCTTTTATATTATTATATTCTTTTATATTATTATATTCTGTTATATTATTATATTCTTTTATATTATTACATTCTTTTATATTATTACATTCTTTTATATTATTACATTCTTTTATATTATTATATTCTTTTATATTATTACATTCTTTTATATTATTACATTCTTTTATATTATTACATTCTTTTATATTATTACATTCTTTTATATTATTACATTCTTTTATATTATTACATTCTTTTATATTATTACATTCTTTTATATTATTACATTCTTTTATATTATTACATTCTTTTATATTATTACATTCTTTTATATTATTACATTCTTTTATATTATTACATTCTTTTATATTATTATATTCTTTTATATTATTACATTCTTTTATATCATTATATTCTGTTATATCATTATATTCTTTTATATTATTACATTCTTTTATCTTATTATATTCTTTTATATTATTATATTCCTTTATATTATTATATTCTTTTATATTATTATATTCTTTTATATTATTATATTCTTTTATATTATTACATTCTTTTATATTATTATATTCTTTTATATTATTACATTCTTTTATCTTATTATATTCTTTTATATTATTACATTCTTTTATATTATTATATTCTTTTATATTATTATATTCTTTTATATTATTATATTCTTTTATATTATTATATTCTTTTATATTATTATATTCTTTTATATTATTATATTCTTTTATATTATTACATTCTTTTATATTATTACATTCTTTTATATTATTATATTCTTTTATATTATTATATTCTTTTATATTATTATATTCTATTATATCATTACATTCTTTTATATTATTACATTCTATTATATAATTATATTCTTTTATATTATTACATTCTTTTATATTATTATATTCTTTTATATTATTATATTCTTGTATATTATTATATTCTTTTATATTATTATATTCTTTTATATTATTATATTCTTTTATATGATTATATTCTTTTATATTATTATATTCTTTTATATTATTATATTCTTTTATATTATTATATTCTTTTATATTATTATATTCTTTTATATTAGTATATTCTTTTATATTATTATATTCTTTTATATTATTATATTCTTTTATATTATTATATTCTTTTATATTATTATATTCTTTTATATTATTATATTCTTTTATATTATTATATTCTTTTATATTATTATATTCTATTATATTATTATATTCTTTTATATTATTACATTCTTTTATATTATTATATTCTTTTATATTATTATATTCTTTTATATTATTATATTCTTTTATATTATTCCATTCTTTTGTATTATTATATTGTTTTATATTATTATATTCTTTTATATTATTATATTATTTTATATTATTACATTCTTTTATATTATTATATTCTTTTATATTATTACATTCTTTTATATTATTACATTCTTTTATATTATTATATTCTGTTATATTATTATATTCTTTTATATTATTACATTCTTTTATATTATTACCTTCTTTTATATTATTATATTCTGTTATATTATTATATTCTTTTGTATTATTATATTCTTTTATATTATTATATTCTTTTATATTATTATATTCTTTTATATTATTATATTCTTTTATATTATTATATTCTATTATATCATTACATTCTTTTATGTTATTACATTCTATTATATAATTATATTCTTTTATATTATTACATTCTTTTATATTATTATATTCTTTTATATTATTATATTCTTGTATATTATTATATTCTTTTATATTATTATATTCTTTTATATTATTATATTCTTTATATTATTATATTCTATTATATCATTACATTTTTTTATATTATTACATTCTATTATATAATTATATTCTATTATATTATTACATTCTTTTATATTATTATATTCTTTTATATTATTATATTCTTTTTTTTATTATTATATTCTTTTATATTATTATATTCTTTTATATTATTATATTCTTTTATATTATTACATTCTTTTATATTATTATATTCTTTTATATTATTATATTCTTTTATATTATTATATTCTTTTATATTATTATATTCTTTTATATTATTATATTCTTTTATATTATTATATTCTTTTATATTATTATATTCTATTATATTATTATATTCTGTTATATTATTACATTCTTTTATATTATTATATTCTTTTATATTATTTTATTCTTTTATATTATTACATTCTTTTATCTTATTATATTCTTTTATATTATTACATTCTTTTATCTTATTATATTCTTTTATATTATTACATTCTTTTATATTATTATATTCTTTTATATTATTATATTCTTTTATATTATTATATTCTTTTATATTATTATATTCTTTTATATTATTATATTCTTTTATATTATTATATTCTTTTATATTATTACATTCTTTTATATTATTACATTCTTTTATATTATTATATTCTTTTATATTATTATATTCTTTTATATTATTATATTCTTTTATATTATTATATTCTATTATATCATTACATTCTTTTATGTTATTACATTCTATTATATAATTATATTCTTTTATATTATTACATTCTTTTATATTATTATATTCTTTTATATTATTATATTCTTGTATATTATTATATTCTTTTATATTATTATATTCTTTTATATTATTATATTCTTTTATATGATTATATTCTTTTATATTATTATATTCTTTTATATTATTATATTCTTTTATATTATTATATTCTTTTATATTATTATATTCTTTTATATTAGTATATTCTTTTATATTATTATATTCTTTTATATTATTATATTCTTTTATATTATTATATTCTTTTATATTATTATATTCTTTTATATTATTATATTCTTTTATATTATTATATTCTTTTATATTATTATATTCTTTTATATTATTATATTCTATTATATTATTATATTCTTTTATATTATTACATTCTTTTATATTATTATATTCTTTTATATTATTATATTCTTTTATATTATTATATTCTTTTATATTATTATATTCTTTTATATTATTATATTCTTTTATATTATAACATTCCTTTATATTATTACATTCTATTATATAATTATATTCTATTATATTATTATATTCTTTTATATTATTATATTCTTTTATATTATTATATTCTTTTATATTATGGTATTCTTTTATATTATTATATTCTTTTATATTATTACATTCTTTTATATTATTATATTCTTTTATATTATTATATTCTTTTATATTATTATATTCTTTTATATTATTATATTCTTTTATATTATTATATTCTTTTATATTATTATATTCTTTTATATTATTATATTCTATTATATTATTACATTCTTTTATATTATTACATTCTTTTATATTATTATATTCTTTTATATTATTATGTTCTTTTATATTATAATATTCTTTTATATTATTATATTCTTTTATATTATTATATTCTTTTATATTATTACATTCTATTATATCATTACATTCTTTTATATTATTATATTCTTTTATATTATTATATTCTTTTATATTATTATATTCTATTATATCATTACATTTTTTTATATTATTACATTCTATTATATAATTATATTCTTTTATATTATTACATTCTTTTATATTATTATATTCTTTTATATTATTATATTCTTTTATATTATTACATTCTATTATATAATTATATTCTATTATATTATTATATTCTTTTATATTATTATATTCTTTTATATTATTATATTCTTTTTTTTATTATTATATTCTTTTATATTATTATATTCTTTTATATTATTATATTCTTTTATATTATTACATTCTTTTATATTATTATATTCTTTTATATTATTATATTCTTTTATATTATTATATTCTTTTATATTATTATATTCTTTTATATTATTATATTCTTTTATATTATTATATTCTTTTATATTATTATATTCTATTATATTATTATATTCTGTTATATTATTACATTCTTTTATATTATTATATTCTTTTATATTATTATATTCTTTTATATTATTATATTCTTTTATATTATTATATTCTTTTATATTATTACATTCTATTATATCATTACATTCTTTTATATTATTATATTCTTTTATATTATTATATTCTTTTATATTTTTATATTCTTTTATATTATTATATTCTTTTATATTATTATATTCTTTTATATTATTATATTCTTTTATATTATTATATTCTTTTATATTATTATATTCTATTATATTATTATATTCTGTTATATTATTACATTCTTTTATATTATTATATTCTTTTATATTATTATATTCTTTTATATTATTATATTCTTTTATATTATTATATTCTTTTATATTATTACATTCTATTATATCATTACATTCTTTTATATTATTATATTCTTTTATATTATTATATTCTTTTATATTATTATATTCTTTTATATTATTATATTCTTTTATATTATTATATTCTTTTATATTATTATATTCTTTTATATAATTATATTCTTTTATATTATTATATTTTTATATTATTATATTCTTTTATATTATTATATTCTTTTATATTATTATATTCTTTTATATTATTATATTCTTTTATATTATTATATTCTTTTATATTATTATATTCTTTTATATTATTATATTCTTTTATATTATTATATTCTTTTATATTATTATATTCTTTTATATTATTATATTCTTTTATATAATTATATTCTTTTATATTATTATATTCTTTTATATTATTATATTCTTTTATATTATTACATTCTTTTATATTATTATATTCTTTTATATTATTATATTCTTTTATATTATTACATTCTTTTAAATTATTACATTCTTTTATATTATTATATTCTTTTATATTATTATATTCTGTTATATTATTATATTCTTTTATATTATTATATTCTTTTATATTATTATATTCTGTTATATTATTATATTCTTTTAAATTATTACATTCTTTTATATTATTATATTCTTTTATATTATTATATTCTTTTATATTATTATATTCTGTTATATTATTATATTCTTTTATATTATTATATTCTTTTATATTATTATATTCTTTTATATTATTACATTCTTTTATATTATTACATTCTTTTAAATTATTACATTCTTTTATATTATTATATTCTTTTATATTATTATATTCTTTTATATTATTATATTCTTTTATATTATTATATTCTGTTATATTATTATATTCTTTTATATTATTATATTCTTTTATATTATTATATTCTTTTATATTATTACATTCTTTTATATTATTATATTCTTTTATATTATTATATTCTTTTATATTATTATATTCTTTTATATTATTATATTCTTTTATATTATTACATTCTTTTAAATTATTACATTCTTTTATATTATTATATTCTTTTATATTATTATATTCTGTTATATTATTATATTCTTTTATATTATTATATTCTTTTATATTATTATATGCTGTTATATTATTATGTTCTTTTATATTATTACATTCTTTCATATTATTATATTCTTTTATATTATTACATTCTTTTATATTATTATATTCTTTTATATTATTATATTCTTTTATATTATTATATTCTTTTATATTATTACATTCTTTTATATTATTATATTCTTTTATATTATTATATTCTTTTATATTATTATATTCTTTTATATTATTACATTCTTTTATATTATTATATTCTTTTATATTATTATATTCTTTTATATTATTACATTCTTTTATATTATTATATTCTTTTATATTATTATATTCTGTTATATTATTATATTCTTTTATATTATTATATTCTTTTATATTATTATATTCTTTTATATTATTATATTCTTTTATATTGTTACATTTTTTATATTATTATATTCTTTTATATTATTATATTCTGTTATATTATTATATTCTTTTATATTATTATATTCTTTTATATTATTATATTCTCTTATATTATTATATTCTTTTATATTATTATATTCTTTTATATTATTATATTCTTTTATATTATTATATTCTTTTATATTATTACATTCTTTTATATTATTATATTCTTTTATATTATTATATTCTTTTATATTATTATATTCTTTTATATTATTATATTCTTTTATATTATTATATTCTTTCATATTATTACATTCTTTTAAATTATTACATTCTTTTATATTATTATATTCTGTTATATTATTATATTCTTTCATATTATTACATTCTTTTAAATTATTACATTCTTTTATATTATTATATTCTGTTATATTATTATATTCTTTTATATTATTATATTCTTTTATATTATTATATTCTTTTATATTATTATATTCTTTTATATTGTTACATTCTTTTATATTATTATATTCTTTTATATTATTATATTCTGTTATATTATTATATTCTTTTATATTATTATATTCTTTTATATTATTATATTCTTTTATATTTTTATATTGTTTTATATTATTATATTCTTTTATATTATTATATTCTTTTATATTGTTACATTCTTTTATATTATTATATTCTTTTATATTATTATATTCTTTCATATTATTACATTCTTTTAAATTATTACATTCTTTTATATTTTTATATTCTTTTATATTATTACATTCTTTTATATTATTATATTCTTTTATATTATTATATTCTGTTATATTATTATATTCTTTTATATTATTATATTCTTTTATATTATTATATTCTTTTATATTATTATATTCTTTTATATTATTATATTCTTTTATATTGTTACATTCTTTTATATTATTATATTCTTTTATATTATTATATTCTGTTATATTATTATATTCTTTTATATTATTATATTCTTTTATATTATTATATTCTTTTATATTTTTATATTCTTTTATATTATTATATTCTTTTATATTATTATATTCTTTTATATTTTTATATTCTTTTATATTATTATATTCTTTTATATTATTATATTCTTTTATATTTTTATATTCTTTTATATTATTATATTCTTTTACTACAACCATAACTCATATGATGATGATCTCCGTTATTTTCGCCGAAATTAGGAATATTTTTACATTTTCACTGTTACAGAATCGACGCTTCTTTCGGCCAAGTCTAATAAGAAGAATCACTCATGGATTTGTATTTTTTTTAATTTTTCTACAACCATAACTCGTATTGTATATGTATTTTCGTTATTTTAGCCAAGATTGGAAATATTTTTGCATTTTTACCAACTATGGGCAAATAGCTCCACTGCCTTGGGAAAAGGTAAAGGCTAAGGGAGTAAACCCCAACAAAAACTCCTGTTTGGAGTCCCGATACTCCTGATGTTGGAGCATTGCAACATCTTTACAGCAACTCATGCAGTTGCGCTTGCTCTGAATGTATTTGGCTTGCCTTTCTGTTGGACTTTCTCTGCAATGCCAAGAGGGGGACTCTGGTAACTGGGTAAATCTAAGGGTCCTGCATCTGGTTGGTTGGTTGGTTGGTTGGTTGGTTGGTTGGTTGGTTGGTTGGTAGTTTTTGTTTTACGGCATATCAACCCTTTCCAGGTTATTTAATGCCGAATCCAAAGATTTTGAAGAAAAATTTTTTTAATAGAATATATTTGTTGTTCTCACGTCGGTTTCTATTTAACCCACAGTTGGGACCCTAACAGGTACTACCACTCCGGGTCAGAGTAAACCTGGGAGCAATGGTAATTAAAGGGTGGCTCCACACTCCCCAAAGCCCACAAGCTGGGTCCTAACCACTGGATATAGTTTAAGGTCTTATCCAGGACCCCCATTGAGGGATTTTTACCCTCTGCAGGGGGGCAGTTGGCGTATTCTAATGCCCCACCGACAGGGCCACCTGCATTCGGAGATGCACTTCTAGCTTCGACTTTATAGTGACAGTAGACGCTGCGGTGCACCAGACTAGATGCAGGACGCTATAATCTCACGACACAAAAGGTTGCCATTATTAATTCTCATAAACACAAGTTTGACACAAGGTTTTGTTTTAATGAGTTCTTGCCAGTGTAATTGCATATTAATATTTTTAAATTATTTAACGAGCCGACTCGTGTCACGGCGTTGCCTGTGAAATTAGATTAACTCAAGAAATTTTTAAATACAGACCCTATGCTGCAATAGACTGAGAAATATTTTTTTTTTATGCTTGTAGAACATTTAATTAAAAAATTCTTTACTGCAACTTTTTATGTATGATAAATTTTAACTTTATCTTCATATGAAAAATACTCTCATTATTATTATAAGCATGAATAATTTACCGAGCAGATATAGACTATGTAATATTATCTGTTTGTCGTTAGGCGCTTTTTTTTCCGTTCTCCGGAAATCGAATTTACTTCGGATGAACAAGCAATTTCTAATTCATATTTTTCATCTGTCTCAATATGTTTCAACAAACCCAAAAGAAAAAAAAAAAATGGAAAAAAAAAACAAAAACAAATAAAATGCAGAAAAAAGAAAGAAAAAGGAACCCAGACATTTAGAAAATAGTCATCTTTTCATAATGAGTTCTGTGGATTTTATTGCGATTCCATTCCGGGGGGGGGGGGGGGGCGTAATCAATTATTTTCATTGCAGATCCATTTTCGAACATTTTGGATTTTAGGACATTGAACGTCATATTCAGCTAATTCTAAAAATGCTTTTTTTGTTGTTGTTTGTTTGTTTGTTTTTTTTTGGGGGGGGGGTTTAAGTTATAAAGTATTTTCTGCTCGTATTCCAGAGAATAATTAAGTAAGCGTTCTCTTTTTACTTGCATCCTCATAAACACAAGTTTGACACAAGGTATTGTTTCAATGGGCTCCTGTCAGTGTAATGGCAAATCAATATTTACAAAAATTTTGGCGTAACTAGCCGCCTCGTGTCGTGGCGTTTCCTTGGAAAAGAGATTAACTCAAGAAATTTTCAAATGCCAAGCCTATGCAGCAATAGTACCAAGTCTCTGAAAAAGCAGGCTTTTTATTCAAAACCGGAAGCATCTCATTTGCACATCAAGTGACACGATCGCAAGCATATAAAGAGAAGAAACAGCCATTTTTTTTTTCATTTCTTTATTCTTTTTGCCTGCCATCAGACACTACAGGATGAAAAAGGTTTGTACCAATGTCGAAATCATTTAATCACAGTAAACAAATAAATAAAAGAATAAAGTCATGTTGTGATTTGTAACTTTCGTTGAAGAAGTCGGTGGATGGGTTGAGAGAAGAAATGCAGAGAGAATGAGCAAGCAGATTATCTTTGTAAACCATTAAAGAAATAAAAGCCGTAGCACTTTCTATATGGCATCAAGAGGACCTACTGGAAATTACTGCACAATCCAAATTCTATTCACCAAATAGCAATACAGCTATGATAAGGTCATTTGCGAGCGCCGATCTCATGGGCAACTGGGTAGAACTGCCGACTATCAACGCGATGGTTGTAGTTTCAATCCTCGGCATGGTTGAGTGCAAATACTGAAGTAAATGGTACAACTTCTATCTTCGACAATTAGAGATTGCATCAAAACACTGTTTTGCATATATATATATATATATATATATATATATATATATATATATATATATATATATATATGTATGTATATATCATTATTATTATTATTATTTGAGGGTAAACAGTTACATATGGTCACTACAAATAGCCATCTGTTTCAGTCAAAGTGACTTCCTCAGGCGACCCAGAACCTATTGACGACAAAAAGAAAAAAAAATTTCTTTTTTTTTTTTTTTTTGGCGTCAAGAGGCTCTGGATCTCCTGAGGAAGTCACTTTGACTGAAACAGATGGCTATTTGTAGTGAGCATATGTAACTGTTTACCCTCAAATAATAAAAAAATAATATTTTGCTCTTTTTATTGAGTACTATCTAACAACCTCATTGTCTTCATTAGTCCCGACTTTTGAACACCTTAAACCGATATATATATATATATATATATATATATATATATATATATATATATATATATATATATATATATATATATATATATATATATATATATCGTCTAGCTGAAAACACTATCAATAATTTCCCCCAATCTTTATCCGTGCCTAAACCTAAACTTAGATTCCATGAGCAAAGCTTCTTTCATAGAATTGCACACCTGTGAAACTCTCTTCCATTTGCCTGCTTTCCGGCTTTCCAGCTGACTACAATATGGTCGTCTTCAAGTCCAACGTTAACAAATTCTTGATGAGCCATTCCTCTTAAGTAATCCAATTCACCAAATTTCCACTACTAATAATTACTGCTACATTGTCCCATTGATCACTGTACATTTATTAACCCTAATCCTCGAGTGGCCTCTGGGCCTTGATAAGTGGTGACTCCTTTGTAATATATATATATATTATAAAGGAGTCAAACAGTACTGTATGTGGATGACTATATATATATATATATATATATATATATATATATATATATTGAAACATAACTCTTTTCACACTACGTTTGAAGCAAGCCACAACATCCTTCTCATATATATATATATATATATATATATATATATATATATATATATATATATATATATATTGAAACATAACTCTTTTCACACTACGTTTGAAGCAAGCCACAACATCCTTCTCATATATATATATATATATATATATATATATATATATATATATATATATATATATATATATATATGTTAAAACTGGTAATTAGTAAGAACCTGAAGAGAGTGCTCAATACTATTGCAGAGCAAATATGTGTTTTATTTTTTATTACCGTTTTATCTGTTTGGTTACATATGTTTCGGATGTTGGACCATGTTTACGATCCAACAGCCTCGTCAGACCTTACAGAAATCTTACAGGTTTCTGTAAGGTCTGACGAGGCTGTTGGATCGTAAACATGGTCCAACATCCGAAACATATGTAACCAAACAGATAAAACGGTAATAAAAAAATAAAACATATATATATATATATATATATATATATATATATATATATATATATATATATATATATATATATATATATATATATATATATATATATATTAGAGAAAGAGAGTGAGATGGGAAAAAAAGACGGAAGAAAGAGTGAAAAACAGAGAGAGAAAGATAAGAAAGAAGAATAGAGAAAAAAGAGAGACATACACGTTGAAGAGAATAGAAAAATTGAAAAATAAAAATTTAATTTTGCTTTAAACGTTTAAAAACATTGCTTCAATAAAATGACACTGGCCACTGTAATGACACAGCAAAATTGATTTGAAGTCATCTCTTTAAGGATGTAATCTTTGCGAATTCTTCATGCGTAATGGCCCCCGAGGGAAGAAGTGAACTCTTGCCTTTAAAAGTCTGAAATGTCTTCCGGCATTACCCACGTGAGTGTTTGGGGGGGGGGGAAGAATAATTGAGTTTCTTGCTGCCGTAATTTCAATATGCGAACACGATAGAATATTTAAAACTGATTCTGAAAAAAAAATGTATTTTTTTTTTTTTTTTTTGGTATATTATTATTACTGGCTCACAAAGAGCTTTCACACAGGTCATCAAAGATCTCATCTTGAAAACAGCCTGTGCTGCTCCCTGGAAGCTGAGTGACAACAAGTCTCCTCAGATTTCCAATACTCGCCACCTTTTTCGATAATATTTGCAAATAATTTTGCATTATCGCAACAGCTGCCTGCCATTGATTTCATTGGCAGCGGCTATTGGTCTTCACTGGAATTTAAATGGCAAATTTGAGGTCCCAGTTCTCTTCGCACTTATCCAGCGGAGGTCTAGTCAGTTCCTCGGTCTTTCCTTCTTCCTTGACTCTACTTGCTTGTTTGGTTTCACTCTTGGGGGGGGTGGGGGCAGTGATGTTGTAATGGGAGAATGGGGGCGGGGTTAGAGAACTTATAGATATGCGGTTTCAATGTTCTTTGTTCCATGTAGCGCTTCATGTTTTGTCTCTGCACCAGTTTGTCTGGTCCGCATTTGTTGCTTATGTGTGTTAGTCTCCACATTCAAAGGGTTTTCCTTAATATTTCAGTTGTTTTCATGATTGTTGTTTGTTGTATTTTTCCAGTCATTCCTTTGATTCCAATTTCTCCCATTCTTTTTCAAAGTTTTTCGGGATTGTTCCTAGTGCTCCTACTATTATAGGTATTATTTTTATTTTCTTCATCTTTCATATTCCTTTCAGCTCTCTGGCTAACTCTGTGTATTTGCTCCGTTTCTCCTTTTCTTTGACATTCACCCTATGGTCAGCTGGCACAGCAAAGTCTACGATTTGACAGGACTTTTCTTTCTTGTTAATTATTATGACATCTGGTCTTCTTGCTTGGATAGGTTTATCAGTTTGTATGTCCATGTCCCATAGGATTTTGTAATTCTCGTTTTCAAGTACTGTTGCCAACTTATGTTTGTACCACTTATCTGTGCATTCGAGATGCAGTTATATACATAATTCCCAGTGTACTACTCTTCCCACTTGGTTGTGTCTGTTCTTTTAATCCTTTTGGGCCAGTTTGCTGCATTCACTTACAATATGGTTTATCATTTCATCTCTTTGTCCACAAAGTCTGCATTTGCTGTTTTCTTGTGTTTGGTCAATCTTTGCTAAGTGAAACTGGCATTAGGCCGACCGCTTCCCTTGACGAATTCATAATTAAAGGCTACTCTAACTTAACATCTAAATCTGACCCCCAAGATCGCCATGGACATGGAATATGTGCTTACATTAAAGATGGCTTTTCGTGTGGTAGGGATATCTCCAGAGAAGACCCTAATTTATCTTATATGTGCTTCCGGGTTGCACTTGCTTACACCACTGCATTTATATTCGCTCTCTATCGCCTCCACAACAGCAGAGTTACTATCCTTAAGAGCATATCTGAAAAAATTGACCATATCCTGTCTGCTCACCCTTTAGCTAACATCCACATTTGTGGTGACTTCAATGTCCACAATGCAGAATGACTGACCCACTCTAACAAGAAAGATGATGAGGGGAGGTTCTGTCAGGATTTTGCCCTTGCCTATGACCTCACCCAGATTGTCCACGAACCCACCCGAGTGCCCGATACTTCCGGTCAGTATGCTAGCCTTCTAGACCTTTCTCTCACAACTTCCCCTGAGCTATGTTCAAGTTCCGTTCTGTCTTCTCTGGGATCTTCCGCCCACACGGTTGTATAAGTTAAGATAAAAACGAAATGCAACAAGTCTGGAGATGTACCTCTCCACCGTACTCTATATCAATACTCTACCGCTGACTGGGATAGCTTCCGTACACTTATATCTGATCTACCTCTGCATTCCATGTTTAAAAAAGATGTGTCCTCCATAGTATCAGACCTGACCGAATGGCTAATTGTAGGCATATACCGATTCATACCATCCAAAAAATTCCAACAAAAACCTAACAGCCAGCCATGGTTCTCCCCAAAATGTGCTGCTGCCATCGCGCACAGAAATCACTTTTTCCATTGCTACCAACGTAATAGATGTACTGAGATAAAGCTGCCTTCAGGACTGCCAGCAACCACTGTAAAAGAGTAATAAAAAATGCAAGAGAGCTATATATTCAGTCCGTTAAATCCAAAGTAGCTGAGCAGCGGCTTGGTTCCCACCAGTTTTGGCAAATAGCAAACAGGATTCTGAACAGAAGCATGCGTTCTATCCCAACCATCATCAATGGACCTGAGGTCATCTCGTCAGCATCAGACAAGGCCAAACTATTTGCCAAGAACTTTGCAGCTAATTCTACCCTATGTGACGAAGGCCATCAACTCCCCGTATTTCCTCGTATAACGGACAACACGCTATGCAACATACAAATATCTGTGTGATGTCGCCAAGCTAATCAAGAACCTTGATTCCAGTAAAGCAACTGGCCCTGACGGAATTCCAATCATTGTGCTGAAAAAGCTTCAACTAGAACGTGCCCCCTTACTTACAAAACTGTTTAAGCGTTGCCTTAAGGAGAAGTGATTTCCAACACCCTGGAAAACCTCATCAGTATGCCCTGTATTTAAGAACTCAGGTGATAAGTCCTCTCCCTCTCAATACAGACCAATAAGTCTCCTGTGTGTCATGAGTAAGCTGCTGGAATCCATATTAAATAAAGAAGTAGTCAACATCCTCAGCTGAAATAACCTTCTTAGTGACATGCAATATGGTTTCCGCTCTGCCAGATCTACAGCAGATGTGCTAACTGTTATATCTCATGGGACTAGCGAATCTCTTGACAAATGCTTTCTCTCTAGGGCAATTGCTCTTGATATATCAAAGGCCTTCGATAAGGTATGGCATAAGGACCTACTTCACAGGACTTCCAGCTATGGTATAACTGGAAATGTTTTCTCGATCATAAAATCATTTCTCTCCAATAGGCTCATAAGAGTAGTAGTTGATGGGCAGAAATCAGAGGCCATCAATATTAATGCTGGAGTCCCTCAGGGATCCATCCTAGGCCCAACTCTCTTCCTGATCTACATCAATGATCTCCCAAAACACATACTTAAATCATTCGTTGACATCTATACTGATGACACTACCATCTATGGCAATGCATCAAAGGCCGTAAATGACAAAGTTCTCTCAGATTCTCTCTCCTCTGATCGTGAGCGCGTGGTACAATGGTGGAGGAGGTGGCTGGTTACTTTTAATGCATCTAAAACCAAGCTCCTATCTTTACATCAACGCTCTGATCCCCATCTGGCATCAATTGAATTGGCTCTCGTCTAGGGGAAGCTCCATGTTTTGATAAGCTTCTGGGCTTGACCTTTACCCCTGACCTGAAATGGAATAAATACATCAAGTCAGTGGCCAAGATCGCTGGAAAAATGGTAGGATCCTTCTACCGCTCCAGAAGATATCTCACCCTTAATGCAATTCTCTATCTGTATAAAAGCCAAGTACGTCCAAGGATGGAGTACTGCTGCCACATCTGGGCAGGAGCTGCTAAAAACAGTCTATCCTGCCTTGACAGAGTACAAAATAGGCTTTGTGGCTTAGTGGAGGATGCCCTTTTCTCTTCCTTGCAACCTCTCTCCCACAGGAGAGACGTTGTGAGCCTGTCTTTGTTTTATCGTTACTACCATGGCAGGTGCTCGTCTGAACTCCAATCTCTGGTCCCCCCTCACCAATCTTTCACGATAAACACCCGTCTAGCTGAAACCACTGTGAAAAATTTTCCCCACTCCTTATCTGTGCCAAAATCAAAACATAGATTCTATGAACAAAGCTTCTTTCTTAGAAGTGCACGCCTGTGGAACTCTGTTCCGGTTACCTGTTTCCCACCTGACTACAACCTGGATATCTTCAAGTCAAATGTGAACAAATTCCTGATGAACCGCCTCTTTAAGTAAGACACTTTATCAAATCTCCAACACTAACCTACTGTACACACAATAACCCTTATCCCCGAGTGGCTTCCCGACGTTGATAAATGGTGACTATCTTGTAAAAATAAAAAATAAAAAATGTGGTTGGTTCTTATTGAATTATCTTGTGCTGTGGTTATTAGGGATTTAGTTTCTCGGCTTATGTGCCCTTTTCGCATCTATGTCCAAGTGTTTTCGTTATTTTCATCTTTTGTCATCCCTATGAATCTTCCGTGGAACTGTTTCTAGTTGTTATTCTTCCCATTTTTCTTTTCTTGTCTTATCCTTTATCCCTTTGTGTCCTGTTTTGTTTTTTTTTTTGTTTTTTTCAGTGTCTCTCACTGTCATGATTATCCTTTCCATGCGTTGCGTTATGTATTTTTCTAATTTTGTTGTTTTTTTGTGTTATGCACATAGTCTTCTATACAAACTAGTCCTCTTCTGCCTTCTTTCCTTTTCACGTAGAGTCAGTCAACATCGTCCTTTGGGTGTAGTGCGTTGTGCATAGTCATGAGTTTCCTAGTCCTTTGATCAAGCTGTCTCAGTTCTCCTTTGGTCCACCCTATGAACGGTCCAGAGTATCTATCTAGTGATACTGCCCGTGTGTTTATACCTTTAATTAGGTTTCTGCTATTTAATTTCGTTTACGGAAGTTTTCTTGTTCTCCTAAGGTATTCCTTTCCAATTCTCTCTTTCATTTCTGTTGCTTTGATTAGAACTCCCAAGTATTTATTATTATTATTATTATTATTATTATTATTATTATTATTATTATTATTATTATTGTTGTTGTTATTATTACTATTATTATTATATTTGTTGTTGTTATTATTATTATTGTTATTGTTATTATTATTACTGTTGTTGTTATTATTATTGTTATTATCATTATTATTATTATCATTATTATTATCATTATTATTATAGTTATTATTATTATAATTATTATTGTTATTATTATTATTATTATTGTTATTATTATTGTTGTTATTATTATTGTTATTGTTGTTATTATTATTGTTATTATTATTATTGTTATTATTGTCATTATTATTATTGTTATTATTATCACCATTAGTATTATTATCATTATTATTATTATTATAGTTATTATTATAATTATTATTGTTGTTATTATTATTGTTATTATTATTATTGTTGTTGTTATTATTATTATTATTGTCACTATTATTATTGTTATCATTATTATCATTATTATTATTATTATTATTATTGTTATTATAGTTATTATTATAATTGTTATTGTTTATTATAATTATTATTGTTGTTATTATTATTATTGTTATTATTATTATTATTATCGTTATTATTATTGTTGTTATTATTATTATCATTATTATGATTATTATTATGATTGTTATTATCATCATTATTATTATTATTGTTATGATTATTATTATCATTATTATTGCTATTATTGTTGTTGTTATTGTTATTATTGTTGCTGTTGCTATTATTATTATTATCGTTATTGATATTATAATGATTATCATTATTATAATTGTTATCATTATCATTATTATTGTCATTATTATCATTATTATTGTTGTTGTTATTATTATCATTATCGTTATTGTTATTATTATTATCATTATTATTATAATTATTATTATTATCATCATTATTATTGGTATTATTATAAATAATGTTATTACTGTCATCATTATTGTTTGTAGTATTATTGTTATTATTATTGTTATTATTATCATTATAATTATCATTATTGTTGGTATTCTTCTTATTATTATTATTGTTATTATTATTATCATTATTATTATTGTCATTATTATTATCATTATAATTATCATTATTCTTATTGTTATTATTGTTATTATTATTATTATTAATTATAATGCTAATGATAATAATATTATTATTAATAATAATGATAATATTATCATTAGCATTATAATCATCATAATCATTATTATTATTATTATTATTATTATTATTATTATTATTATTAGGAGTAGTCACACGATTATTATTACTACTAGGAGTAGTCACACGAGCAATCATCAAAGATTCCTCTTTGAGAACAACGTGTGGTGTTTCCTGGAGTCTGAGTGACAACAAGTCTCCCCAGACTTCCGGTAGTTTATTTTATTTTTTTTTTAATTACATTTTCACCCCAAACAAGGCACATTGCCACTTTGGTGTAGGGGGCTACTATCAGGGGCAACAACTACTGGGGTACTATGTAAGGATTTGGGCAGCAAGATGTCAGTTCACGTTGCACTTGAACTTCTGCACGTCAGTACAGTTGGGGAAGCAGGGACCTGGAATGGAATTCCAAAGTCTAGCGGTTCTGGAGAAGAAACTACTGGGGTAGAAAGATCTTTTACATCTAGGGATCTCTACAGTGTGGGGGTGTGATTTAGCAGCCTGTTGGGTTTGTCGAGGGTGTTCACGTCGTAGGGGCACACGTGCTTGCAGTTCGTCAGAGCATTCACCATTAAAATATTTGTAGAACAGGCAGAGGGATGCAACATTTCGTCGGTGGAACAGAGGCTGAAGTTAAGATGCCAGTTCAGGACCTATCAGATTTGCGACTCTCTTTTGACCTTTGTCAAGGAGCAAGAGACTAGTAGCAGATGCACCAGCCCAAATGTGACAGCAATATTCCATACATGGGTGAATGGTGGCCTTATAGAGGTACAGGATACTTTCGGGTGTTAGTAGTTTTCTAGCACGGTAGAGAGAGCCCACCTTCCTTGCAGCGGACCTGGCAATGCCTTCAATGTAATTGTTCCAACTCATGTTTCCTGTGAATGTTAGGCCAAGGAGTTTCCACTTCTTTTGATAACCTTTGCAAAAGAATTTACGTTATCGCAACCGTCGGTTACCATTGATTTCTCATTGGTGGTGACCATTGGTCTTCGCTGGAATTTGGGTGGCAATAAGCCTCCCTACAGTCTCAGTCCTCTTTGCACTCAGCCAGCGGAGGTCTTGCTAGCGCATTTCTCTCCTCAGTCCTTCCATCCTCCTTGATCCTGATTATTTGGTATGGTACCCGTATATTCTGACACTCATACTTACAAAAAAAAAGGGGGGGACAGTATCGTTTCAGTTTTCATGTTTCCATATGATGTTCCTTTGTGTTTTGCATCTGTAGCTGTTTCTGTGGGTTAGGGTTAGGGTTAGGGTTCAGTTTGTGTGTAGTTAATGTTTAGTGTTAGTTTCCACATTCAACGATTTTCCTTAATATTTCTGCAGTTTTCATTATTGAAATTCGTTGTATCTTTTCAGCCATCCCTCTGATTCCAATTTCTCCCATTCTTTTTTCAAAGTTTTTCAGTACCGTTCCTAGTGTTCTTACTATTAGTGGTGTTTTCTGTACTTTATTCTTCATTATTATTATTATTATTATTATTATTATTATTATTAGGTTGAGAAGGAAGTTATTGCGGAACTTTTAATTTTGATTTCAAATGATGTATTTTCAAATAATTTTTCGTTATAACACCTTTACTTTATATATAATTTTAAAGAGCGTTTTTCGCTCTATCTAATCGTTTAATATACAATCGTTTTAAAACAATTATGTCTTCTTTTCAGAACGTTGTATGCAAAAAGCAAATTTGCACAATTTTTTTATTTCAATTCAAGCTAGGCCAAAAAGCTGCTGAAACAGCTCATGATATCAACAAAGCATTTAGCCCAGGAACCACTAATGAATGCACAGCACAATGGTGGTTTAAGAAATTTTGTGGTGGCAATGAGAGTTTTGAAGATAATGTGCATAGTGGTTGGCCATCGGATGTTGACAACGATCAATTAAGAGCCTTAGTTGAAGACAATCTATGGACAATTGTTTGAGAACTTTCTTCTGAATTAGACGTAACGTATATGACGATTTCCAACCATTTGAGAGCGAGTGGAAAAACAAAAAACTCACGAATTAAACAATAACTAAAAAAAACACCATTATGAAGTGTCTTCCCTTCTTTTACACAAGAACACCCCGTTTCTCGACTGGGTTGTGACTTGCAATAAAAAGTGGGTTCTTTACGACAACCAGCGATGCTCAGCTCAGTGATTAGATGCCAACAAAAATCCCTAAGCCAGAGTTGCACCAAAAGAACATAATGCTGACTGTTTGGTGTTCTGCGACCGGTCTCATCCATTACAGTTTTTCGAATACAGGCAAAGCCATCACGGCAGATAAGTACTCTCAACAAATGGATGAAATGCATCAGAAACTTCGACAACAACACTCAGCATTAGTCAATAGAAAAGGCCCAATTCTCCTCCATGATAGTGACCGACCGCAAGTTGCTAAACCG
>NC_136524.1:45134103-45179103 GCF_053919585.1 Euprymna scolopes | reverse complement strand
TAAAGTTCAATTTACGAATATATAATCGATAATTTGTAAAATCGAGTCTACAAGAGTTACTCCCCTTGTACTGTTAGCCAAAATAAGTTGTAGAACTGTTACCTATTTTGCCCATTTAAACCCCTGGCCTGATGCAAAACATTGGGTCAAAACAGCCAAATGATACAGTTTCATGACAAACGATGCCTTATCTTTTTTTTTTTTTTTAATTAAGTACCATTTAAAGCCCTTATTTAGACACAAGTATGAATTTTAGGATAAAAATAAAAATTAGTCCCAAAAGGTGTGTTTTTCACCCCTAAAACACCCTGGGGCTCAAGTCCCAGAATTTTCCCAGAGTCAAATATTACATTTTCAGATGTATATCCATGTGGCCTTGCTTTTGGATAATTTTCAGCAAAATCTGATGATCGGAAAAGATTCTATGTCCTGGAAAGTGCTATTTTTGGCCATTTTGACCCCCAAAATTCTGAAAATATCTTACCCTTGTTTATCCTAAGCAAGACATATTTTCACTTGTACATAAAGGACTACTACTTGGGATCATGCTTATAGGCACCTATGTAAGGAGATGAGCGAGGTCTCGGTTTACATTACATTTAAACTTCTGCATGCCGGTACAGGCAAGGAAACAGGGAGCAGTTAGCAGAAAGCAGTGAAGGGGTGGGATTTTGCTGGTTGTTAGGTTAGTCGGAATTATGTACACCGAAAGAGGGCACAAGTGTTATGAGTTCATCAGAGCATATTCCATAAAATTACATGTAAAACAGGCACAAGGGTGCGACATTGTGGCAACTAAAGCTACTTTCAGGACTGCCAGCAACGACTGTAAAAGAGTAATAAAAAATGCAAGATGGCTATATATGCTCAGTCCATTAAATCCAAAGTAGTTGAGCAGAAGTGTGCGTTCTATCCCAACCATCATCAATGGACCTGAGGTCATCTCGTCAGCATCAGACAAGGCCAAGCTATTAATCTTTTATGTCTGTCTTTTTTAGAAGTGCACGCTTGTGGAACTCTCTTCCGTTTGCCTGTTTCCCACCTGACTACAACTTGGATGTCTTCAGGTCCAACATAAACAAATTCCTGATAAACCGCCCCTCCCCCTTAAGTAAGACACTTTATCAAATCTCTATTACTAACGATTACTATGATATTATCCCTTTGATTACTGTACAAGCAATAACCCTTATCCCCGAGTGGCTTCCGGGCCTTGATAAGTGGTGACTAAAAAAAAAAAAAAAAAAAAAAAAAATGAGATAGAGGTTGGAGCTTGACGGACAGTATGGGACCTATTAGATTTGAGATTCTTTCTTAAACTTTGTCTAATTGTGAGAGACTAGTGGTAGATGCAACAGCCTGGATGTGGCAACAATACTCTGGGTGAATGAATTGCGGCTCCGTGGTTAACGACGTGGGCTGACAACCTGGGCGTGCTAAGTTCAAACTCAGTTCGTTACACAGAAACACTTTGATTTAGGAACATTGGCAAACTTCACGTGACCTCTCCTGTAAGTACCCAATATCCTTCTAGAGAGAATTCTTAATAGAAAGATATTGGGGAAACGAATGCCATCATCATCATCATCATCATGAATGATGCTGAACAAACAAACAAACAAACAAACAAACAACAACAACGCTACATACGTACATACTGACAATGTGTTTTATTTAAGAAACATCATCATCATCATTATCATTGTTTGAAGGTTCATTTTACATTGTGGCATGTATTGGATGGCTTTACGAAATTGACTCCCAAAGGAACCTATTTCTGGCCATGTCTTTATTCATTTATTTATTTGTTCCATTTTTCTTATTTCCTTCTGTTTTCATTTCACTGTAAACTAAACCTGCTACCTCAACTGTTCTACATCGACTAATCCAAGAACTCTCATCTATTCTTTCAACATGGAAGTTTATCCTTCTAACCGCATCTCCCTATACCCTCCAGATTTATTCTTCCTCTGAGGTGATCAGATCTAAACCTGTCTTTAAGACTCAAATTACACATCCATCGTATTGTTCTTATCTCCATCATTCCAGTAATTATAAGAGCAACCAGACTCACGAAAAAGAATTTCAAAAACTACCCGGCAAATATACCTGGTGAACCAAGTGCAAAAGAGATACAAACAATTGCACTTTAAGGGACGGTCAGAATCTTAAAAAAGATCTCTCGGTTGGAATGTATGAGATAATGGGTTAATGGCTGACATCCAGTTGGATACCCCATCCTCAACTATAACAAAACAAAAATCATGCAACATATATTCTCAACCTTTTACTGGCCACTTGTCACTTTTTTTTTGCATAGAAGTCACCGCTTATCAAGGCTCAGTGACCACTCGAGAATGAGGGTTATAGGGTGTACAGTAGTCAATGGGATAATATTGTAGTAATCATAATAGATGTACTGAGACTAAAGCCGCCTTCAGGGCTGCCAGCAAAAAAGTAATAAAGAAGGTAAGAGAGTTATATGCTCAGTCTGTCAAGACCAAGGTAGCTGAGCAGCGGCTTGGTTCCCGTCAGTTCTGGAAAATAGCAAACAGAATCCTCAACAGAAGTGTGAGCTCTATCCCAACTATCATCAATGGACCTGAGTTAATATCGTCAGCATCAGACAAAGCCAATCTCTTTGCCGAGAACTTTGCAGCTAATTCTACCCTTTACGACCAAGGCCGCCAACCCCCAGTATTCCCTTGTATATCAGAAAACATGCTAAGTGACATACAAATATCTGTACACGACATTGCCAAGCTAATGAAAAACCTTGATTCCAGCAAAGCAACTGGTCCTGACGGTATTCCAGTCATAGTGCTCAAAAGGCTTCAACTGTTATTTAAGAGTTGTCTTAAGGAGAAATGCTTCCCAATACCTTGGAAAACCTCATCAGTATGCCCTGTAATCAAGAACTCAGGTGATCGCTCATCTCCCTCTCAGTACAGACTAATAGGTCTCCTATGCATCATGAGTAAGCCGCTGGAATCTGTGCTAAACAAGGAAGTAGTCAACCATCTCAGCAAAAATAACCTTCTTAGTGACATGCAATATGGTTTCCGTTCTGCTAGATCTGCAACAGACATGCTTACAGTTATATCTCATAGGATTGGCAAATCCCTTGATGGAAGCTTCCTCTCTAGGGCAATTGCTCTTGACATATCAAAGGCCTTTGATAAGGTATGGCATAAAGGCCTACTTCACAAGATCTCCAGCCATGGTATAGCTGGAAATGTCTTCTCAACTATTAAATCATTTCTCTCTGATAGGTTCTTAAGAGTAGTGGTTGATGGGAAGAAATCAGAGGCTCTCAGTATTAATGCTGGAGTCCCTCAGGGGTCCATACTGGGTCCAACTCTCTTCCTGATCTACATCAATGATCTTCCAGACCACATCCTTTGATCATTCGTAGACATTTATGCTGACGACACTACCATCTATGGAAGCACTTCGAAGACCGTAAACGACCAAGTTCTCTCTGACTCTCTCCTCTGATCTTGAGCATGTGGTACAATGGGGAAAGAAGTGGCTGGTTTACTTTTAATGCATCTAAAACCAAGCTTCTATATTTACATCATCAACGCTCTGCTGCCCAGCTGCCATCAATTGAAATAAATGGCTCTCGTCTTGGGGAGGCTTCATGTTTTGACAAGCTTCTGGGCTTGATCTTTACTCCTGGTCTGAAATGGAACACGTATATCAAATCAATTGCCAAAGTCGCTGGAAAGATGGTGGGATCCTTCTACCGCTCCAGTAGATATCTCACTCCTGATGCAATTCTCTACTTATATAAAAGCCAGGTACGGCCAACAATGGAGTACTGTTGCCACATTTGGGCAGGAGCTGCGAGAAGCACCTATACTGCCTTGACAGAGTTCAAAATAGACTTCGTAGATTAGTGGTGGATGCCCTTTTCTCTTCTCTGCAACCCCTTTCCCACAGAAGAGACGTAGCGAGCCTGTCCCTGCTTTATTGTTATTTTCATGGCAGGTGCTCATCTGAACTTCGATCTCTGGTCCCCCCTCGCCAGATTTTCATGAAAAACACTCATCTTGCCAGAACCACTATCAACAATTACCCACACTCTTTATCCATGCCTACACCTAAACGTAGATTCTATGAACAGGGCTTCTTTCTTAGAACTGCTCGCCTGTGGAACTCTATTCTATTTGCCTGCTTTCCAGCTGACTACAATCTGATTGTCTTCAAGTCCAACGTAAACAGGTTCTTATTGAACCGTCCTCCTAAGTAATCCAAGTTACAAAATTCCCACTAATGTTTACCACACTAAAATCACAATGACTAATGTATACCTATTAACCCTTACCCTCGAGTGGCCTCTAGGCCTTGATAAGCGGTGACCCCCTATGTAAAAAAAAATAAATCGTTAGTAATGGAAATTTGGTAAATTGAATTACTTAAGGGGACGGTTCATCAAGAATTTGTTTACGTTGGACTTGAAGACAACCAAGTTGTAGTCAGCTGGGAAGCAGGCAAACGGAAGAGAGTTCCACAGGCATGCAGTTCTAAGAAAGAAGCTTTGTTCATGGCATCTACGTTTTGATTTAGGCACAGATAAAGAGTGGGGGGAATTATTGACAGTGGTTTCAACTAGACGGGTGTTTTTCGTGAAAGATTGGCAAGGGGGGAGGGGACCAGAGATTGGAGCTCAAACCAGCAGTTGCCATACATCATAACATTGCGTATACATGTCTGACAGATTCTTCCATTATTCGACAGTGGTAATGCTGTGCTGGTTAGTAATGACTAAACTATTGTAAATATTTGGGACACCAATTATCTCAGTTATTGAACAAACTTTAGCAACAGCTGTTATTTTAGTTTTTGGTAATGTACATGTAATACCAATTCTCTCAAAGACTTAATATAATTCCACTATTAATAGCAGATTACAATGGTTCTTTGACCAATTATTGTCTGTGAGTATTCATGTAAAGTATCATTATCATATCATAGTAAAGAAATTCGATTCCATTTTTCTGCGATTCTCTCTCATATTTGTGCACATTATAAGTTTTTCTGTCCAAAATAATTTTTGGAGCTGTCCAGAAAAATATCAGCTTTATCAAGACATATTTGTTGATTAAATACATTTCTCATTCTGTGGAATTTCCATGGATTCTGCTAGTATACATGATGGCAACATTCTGTCCAATGAGACAATGGCGTTCTCCATCTAGTTTGGTGCACTGTAGGGTCTGTTGTGGCTAGACAGTTCAAAGCTGGTGTTGATTCTCCGGATGAAGGCCTGGGCGGGTGATAAGGTGACCTAGGTTCGCCCAGTTAGCGTCCCCCCTCTCTGCATTGCAGACAAAGTCTGGTGGAAAGGCAGCCAATATGGTCGGAGCCAACACAGCTGCAGGACTTTCCAGAAAGGTGTTGCAGTGCTTCACCATCCCCCTATTGGGACTCCAAACCGGATTTTATTTTTTTGTTTTTGTCGGCAATGGAACTACTTGCCCATAGCTTATTGCTTGCTAGTATACATAATTTCGTTTAGTTGGCTCACATAAAAAATATCAATAATCAAGTTTATAGGCATTTTTAATCTATGAATATAAAAGCGAAAATGTGTGTATGTATGTTTGTATGTTTGTAAGTGTATTTGTGTGTCCGCTAAAAACTTTCGACAAACACAACGAAAATTCACAAACTCGGTATCATATTGAAGATCCATCCTTCGCTCGAAAAATATCGAAAAATTGGCCAAAAATGTTAATTTTTTCACCCCGAAATCGACAATTTTCGATAGGGGGGGGTCAACAAAAACGGTCCTCTCGTGACGACAACCGGTTCTATGCATGCGCAAGATGCCTTATGACCTGATTTACTTTATATACTTGAAAAACTGACTAAATTTCATGTACGTCGCGTTAGGTCAGTTGATTAGTGCGTTGGTTCGTTATCTAAATGTTTTGGGTTCGAATCGTGGTGTGAGATGTCTTTTTTTTTTCGATTTTTTAAATTTAAATATTGAACCAGTGTTATTTAAGCCATTTTTTACATAACGTTCGTTTTTTTTTTGTGTTTTTTTTACTTCACTCATCCACCCCCGACCACACACCCAAAAACACCCGGGTACCCACCGATTTTTAAATTTTAATATCGAAACAGGCTTATTTAATCCATTTTTCACGTGTTCGTTTTTCTCTATTTTTTTCTTTTGATCGTTCGTTTGCCTTACGTTAGTTTTTTGTGTTTTTTTTTCGATGTTTTGATTATCCCCCCCGCTTAAGTTTTAACGTTGTTTTCTTTTTTACTTCACTTATAACAAACAAACCTACGTCGTCGTCGTCGTCGTCGTCGTCGTTATCGTTGTAACACTCGATGACTTCCGTGCACACACCTGTCAATTTGGTTCTTACTTAAATAAATTCAAACATCTTTCAGTAACTCGTTCTGGCTGGCTGATTTTATTTTCAAACTTTACCTCAGGGCTTTGGGTTCAATCCTACCAACTTTTACACCCTTCCCCCGGTTTCTTTTTTATTTAACAGCACACACACCTCCAAACACCCGGGCAACGCCGGGTACCCCGCTAGTCTATATATATATAAAAGCGAAAATGTGTGTATGTATGTATGTTCGCTTTCTGTGTATGTCCAAGAGAAGCGGTCGGTCAGCTCGCAGCTTCTTAAAACTTTTTATATCACATATAAATCATAATATCTCTGAGTTAACAACGGAGCTCACCTGTCTATTTAACTTGCTCGACTTCGGGAAGATAAATATTCAACATTTGTCACTCGTCGCATGTGGATTAGGCTTTTCCTATAAAAAAAAAGCGACAGTAATTCTGGCGGTATTTTTTCGGTGGTGATCGCCGGAAATGTCCGAAAGCAATCAGATTTGATCAATGTGGATATATTTTCCTTATAGCAAACAATTGCTATTCAAATTGGATAAGGGGAGCTGGTCCCCCTCACCCCGCCAAACATCTTGGGAAAAATAAAAACAAAAGCGTTCTCACAGTAAATGAAATACCCCGCAGTCAAAGTTGACCTCATTAAGTCATTAAAACGTCCACCTGCCCAAATCTAAGTAATTAAATAAATTCAAACATGTTTCTGCAAAGTATGTCGCGGTGGCCCAATTGTTAACGTCGCAATTTTTTTTTTTCACACTTTAATTTCCAACTTCGCCTCAAGGGTTCGGGTTCAATCCTCATACTCACGTACCAAAACTTTTTTATTCTTTATTTTACCCCCACAGGAGTTTTGATTTACCTCCAAACACCCGGGCAACACCGGGTATCCCCACTAGTAATAAATAAATACAATCCTGGGAATGTTGTAGCTAACATTTCGGTCACGCGCTCAGATTCAGACCGCGTTCTTTTTATTATTGATGATTTATCTGCTCCAATATTTATAGGATTTTTTTTCTTGTTATCTATGCTGAATCCCAATCTGATGTATTTAATTCGTCGTCATATGTGTGTGTGTGTATGTGTGTGTGTGTGTGTGTGTGTTTTAAATTTAAACTGTATTTCTCGCGATTAACAGTGACTGTGTGGATTTGTTCCTTACTAATGGAGTCAGAGATGGCTTGGTTGCCGGATTCGAATCTCTCAACTGGCGGTAATCGTGACAACCTACACTGATGATTCTCAAAAGGATGAAACGTAGGTATAAAAAAATAATTATAGTAATAATTATATATATATATATATATATATATATATATATATATATATATATATATATATATATATATATATATACTAGCATTTCAGCCCGGCGTTGCCCGGGTGTTTGGAGGTGTATGTTGAGCAAAAAAAAAGCGGTCAATTTTTTCAACTTATCTATGACCCCTTAACATCTGTTTTGGGCTCAAATCAAGCTATGAAGTTAGATCCATGTCCAAGGAACCTATATCTAAAATTTCAAGTGTTTAGACACAAAATTGTCAGAGGAGTTTGGTATAGTTCTCAAAGGTCAAATCGTTGAACTTTGGCCCCTTAATCGCCAAATTTCTGGCCGAAAACTGATCACATCAATTTTTCTAAATGTCAGTACACTGTATATCAAATTTTGAGTCTGTAGACTAAAAATTGACAGAGTTATTGCGAAGGAAAATGTACACAAACACACAGACAGAGAGACAGAGAGACAGACACACAGTAACGTTCACTTTTATAGATATATAGACTAGCATTTCAGCCCGGCGTTGCCCGGGTGTTTGGATGTGTATGCTGAGCAAAAAAAAAACAAAAAAAAACGGCCAATTTTTTTAACTTTGATCCCTATTATGACCCCTTAAAATTTATTGTTTTGGGCTCAAATCAAGTTATTAAGTTAGATCCATGTTCAAGAAACTATATCTAAAATTTCAAATGTGTAGACCCAAAATTGTCGGAGGAGTTTGGTAGAGTTCTCAAAGGTCAAATCATTGAACTTTGACCCCTTAACAGCCAAATTTCTGGCCAAAAACCGATCACATCAATTTTCCCAAATCTCAGTATCAAATTTCGAGTCTGTAGACCAAAAATTGACAGAGTTACTGCATAGGAAAATGTACACAGACAGACAGACACACAGACACGTTAATTTTTATAGATATATAGATAGATTGACTAGCATGGGTGCCCGGCGTCGCCCAGGTATTTGGAGGTGTATGTTGAGCAAAAAAAAAGCGGTCAATTGTTTAAATTTTGACCCCTATTATGACCCCTTAAAATTTATTGTTTTGGGATCAAATCAAGGTATTAAGTTAGATCCATGTCCACGGAATCTATATCTAAAATTTCAAGTGTTTGGACCGAAAATTGCCGGAGGAGTTTGGTAGAGTTCTCAAAGGTCAAATCTTTGAACTTTGACCCTTAATCGCCAAATTTCTGGCCGAAAACCGATCACATCGATTTTCCCAAATCTCAGGACCCTGTATATACAATTTCGAGTCTGTAGACCAAAAATTGACAGAGTTATTGCGTAGGGAAATGTACACACACACACACACACACACAGATACAGACACGTTCATTTACCACCGTCTTATGTAACTACACTACGTCGTTTTCTACATTCGTTATTACATCCTAGGAAAAGTATCATCAGTGTTGCCTAGACCTACAGACGTAGTTCATATTTTCCCCTCTACCTGACAAGTCCTCCCACTCCTCCAGCGAGCCCGGTAAATTATAACTATTTTGACCAGATCTCTTATTAACTGGATTAAACGCTCATATACATAAAACTACCATTACACTTCCCTATTTAAAAATAATGATTTCTCCCCAGTAACATTACTCCTATTCTCATTGGCTATTCCATTATTCTGGATCATACAAAAAACAAACACATCAGCCCTTATTCAAGATGACCGCTTGATTGCCACGCATAAGTCATAACGTGGCCGCTTGATCGACACGCATTTATATCATTTATGATTTAGTTTAAAGTTACACAAACCCAAAGTCATAACTTCCATATAGATACATTAGCTCAGCTACTTCTTGTGATGTTTACACCTAATGAAAATACTGTTGCGCCATTCTAAACCGTCCAAGCTTTCTTCCTTTGATAATTTGATTTAATAAAAATTATCGTTGGACCGAGCGTCAAAACTTATGAGATGAAAATATGAAAAAATGAAATATATATGTATATATATATATATATATATATATATATATATATATATATATATATATATATATATATATATAATGGGATAATTTATACTTTGTTTTCGAAGTAATTCTCTCCAGTCTCCGAGTAAGACACCTGGACACTAAGACATAAGATATATATATATATATATATATATATATATATATATATATATATATATATATATATATATATATATATATATATAAGACACCTGGACATAAGGCATAAGATATATGTATATATAAGTAAGACACATGGACATAAGACATAAGATATATATATATATATATATATATATATATATATATATATATATATATATATATACATATGTGTGTATATATATATGTATATATATATATATATATATAATGGGATAATTTATACTTTGTTTTCGAAGTATATCTCTCCAGTCTCCGAGTAAGACACCTGGACACTAAGACAACTAGATCCCTTTCATGACGCCTCTTTCATCTATATTTCTAAAGACATATGTTGTCAGCTCTTTAATTATTTCCAGCTCGCTCATGTGGAGAAGTTGTACATCTAGATGAGCTGTCATTTTCCAAAGTTTTTAGAGGTGGTAGACTAAAAGAAACAAAACAAAAAAAAAAAACTCTGATTACTTTGACGTCGTAAACCCAGAAGGAAGCAGGGTTGATCACGTTTCTCTGACATGTTGGAAGGAATCTTTCTGTCAAACTCAGTAATCAGTACAGAATTTCAGATGGAACTCTTTAAGGACCCGTGGCATAGTGAATAAAGTACTAAGTAAAATTCAGTTGTAAACTTACACTCTTCTGGTTGAAGGTTGAATTCTTAGTGCAGGCAGCACTCAAAACACAATTGCGAATTGCTTATGACTTAGAATGAGATCATGCTACCTTCGTGGGTTAAAAAAAGAGTTCCATTCGAAATTCCATGCAGATTCTTGAGTTTGATAGAAAGATTCCCAAACTTTACATAAAGATCTCCGAATTCGACAAGCTACACCCGAAGGTCACAGGTTACACTAACTAAAAAAAATTTGTGAAAACAACACTCAAGATGAGAACAGTAATCGAAAGAATCCAAACAGTACGAATAAAACGATAATGTCTATAACCTTTCAACAAATTGTTTTGTTGTAAAGACGAGAAAATAAATAAAAAAATACCCTTCGAAAATGTAAGGATTTAATTTGTTAGAATTATTAATCCGTTGCATTATATAAGGATGAGCGTGGGTTATGTCCTCCGGAAATTATGGCATGGATAAAATTAAAATCCAATCCCTCAACGCTAACCAAACAAAGCAAAGCGAACGTAGACCTCATTAAAAGTAAACCAAGAGAGAATGAAACAAAAACACTCCTATAACAGACGAGGTACTAGAACATTGGAATGAAGACATTCAGTTTGAATATGATATGACATTTAATAATAATAATAATAATAATAATAATAATAATAATAATAATAATAATAATAATAATAATAAAGGAAAAGAGAAACGGAGCAAATACACAGAGCTAGCCAGAGAGCTGAAAGGGATATGGAAGATGAAGAAAATTAAAATAATACCTATAATAGTAGGAGCACTAGGGACAATCCGGAAAAAACTTTGAAAAAAAGAATGGGAGAAATTGGAATCAAAGGAATGACTGGGAATATACAACGAACAACAATAATTAAAACAGCTGAAATATTAAGAAAAACCCTTGAATGTGGAGACTGTAACGGACCAGGGTATAATACCCTATCTCGCTACAAGAAAATAATGAAACGAATGGAATTGAAGGAAACAAAGACTCAATTGATGGATAAGATAAACGTCGTTTATTCACTGTTGAAAGAATGAACGTTTTAGATATAACATGTGTTCAGGTCCGCGCGTGTGTAACCAATGTTCGTTGCGGGACTGGTGTTGTAGAAAGAATAGGAAATGTGTGTTCATCTCAAGTTCGGGTCAGTATCGTTTGTTCGCGTGTGGGAAGAGAAATGAGTGTTGTAGTGAAAATGAGAATGATAGTCCAGCGTGTAGACAAAGACAAAGAATGGAGAGTTGACATCAGTTAGTAGTCAGCTACGCAGTCGTGTTCTCAGGGACCAGTAGTAGATAGAGAAAGAGTGCAGGTACTGTCTGTTGGCTCGTGCCCCATACATAGTCGCAGGGGACGTGAACGCGCGCGAGCGTGCGCCTCCCGAAAGGGAGGCGGCTGGTTAGCCCAACCTCTCTGGTCGAGAGCTGGTCCTAAAAGAAAGAGCCGCTTGTTGCTCTCTCTTTTATACTCATTTCCGGTGGTCATTTGCGCACGTGTATTTCCTTAGAAAGCAGAAGTGACGTCGTCCATGTGTGCGTTCGTGTGCGCATGTGTGAGTACATATGTGTGCGTTAGCGTGTGTGTATATACACATGAATGTGAGTGTATGTACGCGAACGTGAATATACGTACGTGCATGGACGTGGGCGCGTATGTTTGTGTGTGCGTATGTATATGACATAGCTTGAAATGTGAATGTGTGTTTTTGTGCGGGACTAGAAAAGGTTCGCACAAAACTAACACACATGAGTAACAAGCGTGGACCAGACAAACTGCTGCAAAGGCAAAACATGAAGTGCCACATGGAACCAAGAACGCTAAAGCTGCATATCTATAAGTTCTCTAACCCCTCCCCATCCCCCATTACTACATCACTATCTCCCCCAAAAAAGAGTGAGACCGAATAGCCAAGTAGTCAAGGAGGAAGGGAAGATCGAGGAGTGAGCACTGACCAGACCTCCATTGTATAAGTGCGAAGAGAACTGGGACCTTGGGGAGGCTTATTGCCACTCAAATTCCAGTAAAGACCAATAGTCACTGCCAATGAGAAATCAATGAAAAGCAGCTGTTGCGATAATGCAAATTTATTTACAAATGTTATCGAAAGAGGTGGAGAGTACTGGAAGATCTGAGGAGACTTGTTGTCACTCAGCTTCCAGGGAACACCGCAGGTTGTTCTCAAGGAGAAATCTTTGATGACCTGTGTGAACGCTCCTTGTGAGCCAATAATAATAAGATAACAAAATGGCCGAGACCGTTGCTGTAAAAGTTGAATTATCACCGAATTCATTTACTGTAATCAGAGGGATTTGCCAATAACGTGCAATTCTAATATATGGCAAATAAACAAACAAAATATTGATCGTGGCTAAGTAGTTAAACTTCAGGTAATGGTATTTTATGCTAACTTTCGTGATTGGCGACTTATAACAAAATAGCCCTTTTTTTTTTTTTTTTTTTTTTTTTCAACTTTGCTTGTGTGAAATTCCTATATAGGTTGCTTTATGAATGAATGCAACAAAACCCTAATAAAAGATTAATAAACACAAAGGCACATAATTAAACAACACTTCTTTTTTTTTATAACAAAATAATGGAAAAAGGTTTATTTCATGTCCGAGGCGAAAGATAAGAAAAAGGAACAGAAAGTTCTCGGATGTTCTACCGTTGGGAAGCAGAAAACTTGAAGTGTCCCCAGACTGTCCAGTGGAAGTCTTCAGTGGCGTAGTCGCAGCCTGGGAGGATTCAGTGGACAGAGAGCGAGAGAAAAGAGGTCCATGTTCTTTAATAGTCGGGGCTCCTCTGCTGGCTACTGGATCGTTCCAGGCAGGAGTAAATAGTCCATTTAGGGACACATAGGATTAATGCGCCCTGGTAGCTAACTGGTCAGTGTATGGCCGAATCAGTCAGCAAGGAGGGCATTAATCCATGAGAAAATAGTCTGTTATGGTAACTGCTACAGGTAGTACTTCATGAGAGTACTTTGAGGTGCACGAGTATAAAAACATGTTTGATACTATAAGGTCTCTTATGAAGCGTGCATCCCTTAGTGCACACAGATCAAATTCGATGACGAATGTTCAGCAATTCCACTTGAAATACTATCAATGCATGAAAAATGTTAACGGTTCTTTGCAGACATCGAAATTGATCTGCACTCGATGTATTCCGTATCTATTTTGTTTGGCCGCTGCTAACGGGAAATCAATGGCAATGGAAGCTGCCTCTTCATCCCCCCTAACCCTAACCCAAACTCCTCACCCACATTTACTCTTGCTTTTCCTTACATTTCGCACATGTCTCGGTGTTTGCATATAGCCACCATACGCGCTCTGTTACAATACAGTTTCGTTTGCTATCTGACCTTGAATTCCAATATTCCAAACAGTTGCTTGCAAAAATTGGAATAAACATTGATGTTTATGGTTGCTCATACACCGGTAGAAAATCATGAGGGTCTATGCACCTGAAACCGTTAAAACAACAAAGGAAAATCAATTGGGACACAAGAAGAAGAAGAAGAAGAAGAAGAAGAAGAAGAAGAAGAAGAAGAAGAAGAAGAAGAAGAAGAAGAAGAAGAATGAAACAATCGGAACATTTCTCATTTTTCTTTTTAATCATTTCGTAGATCAGAATCTGTTTGATTTGTATCTGACAAGCCATGTCAACAGAAACAGATCAGCTTTCTTCATCGACTGGGTTCTGTGAGAGATACGCTATGAAACGTTCTTGGACAAGACTGTGTTTATTCTCCCCGAACCAGAACACATGCACCAGTATTTTGGACGTATGGCGGCTACATGCAAATACCGAGCCATGAGCGAAATGACACCACGGTAAGGAAAAAGCAAAAATACTATAAAAAGGAGAGAGAGAGAGAGAGAAAGAGAGAGAGGGGGGGGAGAGAATCCACATTTGAGGGCATGTTGGAGAACACGTTCAAAAACACGTTCAAGAATACGTACGAAACGGCGTTCAAGAGGACAGAGGTCAGAGCGAAAGAGCACGATCACGATTTATTCAGGAACGTACCCGGAAATAAATGTTGTTGTTACAAAAAAAAGTGGAGTCGAATTATTATTTGCCCTGTGTTTCTTGTGACGTTTCTTGTGACGTACTCTGCTATAACCTGTTGACATATTAAGAGTAATGTTACGCCAGAAGGTTTATACATATACAGTATTCCTTAAAAATATATGAAATATTCGACTTTTAGGATGCTATGCTGCGTTTTAAATAAATAAAAAAAATTCTGAATTCTTTATTGAATTTGGTTCCAGAACCATGTGCAAAGAAGGGTATTTTTTTTTTATTTTTTTTTTTTTACATAGGCATCACCACTTATCAAGGCCAAGAGGCCACTCAAGGATAAGGGTTAAAGAGTGTACAGTAGAAATTGGACAACATAGTAATCATTAGTAATGAAAATTCGGTAAATTTGATAACTTATATAGAACGGCTCATCAAGAACGTTTTGAAAATCGTCAAATTTTGTCATGAATTATGGATATTTACGTTCGAAATATCTAAGATATTTAACTTTTAGGGTGTTATTTTATATTGAAATGTCGAAACTTGAATTCTACATTAAATTCTAGCACAGAAACATGTAAAAATGAAGGGTATATCATGAGCTTTGAAAATTACCAACTTTTGTAACATAGTATGGTCCAGACCCTGGACGGCGTCATATGAAAAAAAATTAATTAATTAAAAAATAAAAATAAAAAAAAACTCACAGAAGTTAAAGTAACATACCCAAAGAAACACTAGGGACCAATCACTATCACAAAGGAGAGAGAGAATGAAAGAGATAGGGAGAAAGAAAGAGAGAGAGGGGACGGGAAGGGGGAAGGAAGTGGGAAGAGGCAGGGGGTAATAGAAATATTAGATATCATACCTAAAGAAACATCAGGGACCACTTCACCACAAGAGAGAGAGAGGGGGGGAGGGATGAAGAGGCAGCGGAGGGAGAGTTAATAGAAATATCAAATATTGAAGCCAAACAAGAGCCAGCCCTTCACATAGAAAAGAAGACCTCAGAGATGCAACGAGACCTTGGCGATGAATAAGAAACATCTTGAAATGGACACAATCTGACAATGGTGACAATTTGCCCAGAAAGTACAACTGCCACAGAAAATAAATCTAGTATATAAAAGGCTGTCTGTCTCCATATTTTCAAACTCTATCTCGTCCGAAACTAAAAGTCGCAGAGCGGCGCTAGGGGCCCTCAGATGATTGGATCTTTTGTGGGCCGATCTTTTATGGGTTTTTAGCCCGTTAAAGCAGTTTTTAAGGGGTCAAAAATGGGTGAAAACTGAAAAAAACTCAATTGCAGAGTTTTTTAGGTTTGGCAAATTATTACCAGGGGTTCATCCCAAATATGCACAAATTGCACGCACCACTTAATGAATTGCTGAAAAAGGCTTGGGAGTGGACAGAAGATTGTCAGACATCATTCTAAGAAATAAAAAGAATCCTGACTTCAAAACTATTCCTAGCGCATTTCAACCCGCAGTTGGATATAATAGTAGCTAGCGACGCTAGTCAATATGGCGTCGGGGCGTGCATGCTACATCGAATGCCGGATGGCTCGAAACAGCCTATTGTTTTCACATCACGGACTCTCTTGCCAGCGGAAAAGAACTATTGTCAGATCGAGAAAGAGGCCCTAAAATTATATTTGCAGGTTCAAAATTCCACCGGTTCTTGTACAGAAGACATTTTTTTCTACAAACCGACCTTAAGCTGTTGACATCCATTATTGGATCAAAGCAGAACTTCCAACATTCACTGCGAACCGACTATTAAGATGGGAAACTATTCTGCTGAACTATAATTTTACAATTCGATTTTTCCCCTCAAAGCAACTAGCACATGCAGACGATCTATCGAGACTGATTCCTGCCAAAATGGAACCTCTTGAAGATTCAGTAATCGCGGCACTACGTATTAATAGTGATGTATAAACCATGATAAACAATATTATCCGCGAACTGCCGGTCACACTTCAGGAAATTAAGTCAGACTCCCTAAATGACAATTTCATTCAAACCACGAAGCAGAAATTAGCACTGGGTGACACCAGTTCAGACATTATTTCTGGTTGCGACGAAATACTGTTATACGGTGAAAGGGTTGTCATCCCCCAAACCCTTCAAAAAAGAATTCTCAGGGATTTTCACATGGGGCATCCAGGAATAAACAGAATGAAAGGCCTAATGAGAAGTTTTGTTTATTGGCCAGCTATGGACTAAGATATTACCGGCATGGTGAACAGATGCAAAGGCTGTGCTTTGGCTGCAAAAGCACCACCGATAACAGAATAGAAGAAATACTGATTTTCACAACCACGAAAATCAGCTTGGGAGGGGGGGTGTTGTGAGGGAATCACACTCCAAATGGACTGTTCTATTCATTATATAAACCATAGACCTTTTGATCCCAGGTGTGGATTAAACACCAGAGCGACCCTCGCCTGCTCGGTGACGTTTACTACTCTTTTCAGTTGTAAGTTTTTTACGTTGTTGTTCCAGTAATACATTGTTTAAAATCTATTCCGTTGTTCTGTTTTCTTTGTGGCTTATTGCAAGCCATAACAATATCATAGAAAAGTTTGTTTATAAACATGGGAAAAAAATCCTCCCTCTCTCAGGTGGCTAGAAAGTGGGTGCTCATTTTAAGTTAAATTTACATGAAAAAGTGATAGCCACTTTTTCGAAAAAGTAATTTCTTAATGTCATAAAAACTATTCTTTTTGGGACGGAAACGGTTTGCAGATTCGTTTTTAGCACACCAAAATCTACAAAAAATTTTTTGTTATTTGCGAACGTGAGACGCACGGCCCTTAATGGAAAATTATATAAAAAATCCGGGGGAAAATAGTTTTCAATAAAAACAGCAAATGAATTCGATAGAAAAAAATGAATGCTATTTTTTTTTATTTTTTCTGTGTGTTTCTTGGCTAAAAAGTTTTTTGTTTGATTTCTTTTGCATGGTATTAACCCCTGAACTCTGGGACTATTTTCCATTTCACAGACGTAGCCTTTGTTTATGCTATGCGTGAATATAAACGAAAACTGTTAAATATGCTTCGCGTACCAAACTGCCTTGTCAAAAAACATTTAAGCCAATAAACACGAAAATAACTGCCCCTTTCCTCAGGTGGCCAGAAAGTGGGTGCTCATTTAAGTTAAATTTACATGGAAAAGTGATCACCCACTTTTCGAAAAAAAAAATTTCTTCAGATCATGAAAACTATTTTGGTACTCCTTGGGCGTTGAGTTCCATGGCGACCCGCAGAATTATTTTATAGTCGTTCCCTTAGTACCCCCCTAGTCAAGGCTAACGCATGCGCACATAACATTTTTTTTATTTATTTACTTACGTGGTGGAGTTTCTATACTGATAGGTTTTTTTAAATTTTTTCACTGGATTATTATTGATTGAACACTAACCAGATTATGAAAAAAAATTGAAAAAAACAATCATTTCAACATTTGAAAGGGGTACTCACTTTTTAGTTACCACGTTCTGGTAAATCGGTCACTCATTTTTTTTTTTTTTTCTAAATACGGAAGTGTCTTCGGGAGATATAAAATGGTCGCATGTTGACGAAGCAATGTATCGGGAGGCGTACGGGATGAAAAATTATTGGTAAATTTTTAGATTAGGTCCACCTCCTCAATTTTCTTTTAAATGACAACTTGAAATGGTTTTCGACTATGCTGAATACGAAAATCGCATTGAAATTTTGCAGAAATAAGTAGTTATCAAGATATAAAAAGTTGTATTATGCATTGTAATCTTTGGCGGCCATCTTTTTTACGTGCGTGTATTTGTTTATGGTGCGTGTGCACGTAAAACGATGACCGCCGAAGAATACAGTGCATAATACAACAATTTATTTCCGCAAAATTTCAATGCGATTTGCGTGTTCAGCATACTCGGAAACCTATAAATGTCGTCATTGAAAGGAAAATTGTGGAGGTGGACCTAATCTAAAAAAATACCAAATTATTAAACATTTCTCCAGCATGTTAGTGAAATTTATAATACTTTAAAAATAATTTTAAAAAAATAAAAACAGTTTTGAAAAAAACCAAAAAAACTCACCTTTCATAAAAACAATTTAAAAAAAAACACCCACAAACTGACTTTTAATTAAATAAGTTAAAAAAAAATGTAAAAAACTCGAAACTTTATTTTCATAAAAATAATTAAAAAGAAGTCATGTTCAATCAATTATTTTTCTTTGAGAAACAAATATATTTCTGACTTACAAATGCTGTAGAGGCACATATTATTTTTACTTTCTATGGTTTTGATATACCACGTTTTTATTGCTTACAAAATGGGTGACTGATTTATCAGAACGTTGTAACTAAAAAGTAAGCACCACTTTCAAATGTCGAAATAATGATTATAGAAATTAAGCATGGGAGTGATGGTTGTACAACGTCGCCTTTCGCACTTTTACAAACATTATTTACGTTAACTCTTTTCATAAATATTTTTTTTAAAAAAGTAACTAAACCATTTATTGATAATTTGTCACGTGTACAAACATTTATTTATTTACGTAGGCTTAACTCTTTTCATGAATAAGAAAAGTTTTACTCTTTAAGAATAATAAAAGGAAAAAGTTACTGAACATTTATAAAAGGACTTACTTCTTTTCATGAAGGCCAGAGGAATAGTTGGTCGAAAAGTCGTGAAACCACAAATAAAGATGAGAATAATAGTCCGCAATAAATAAAAATAGTGCTAATGCAGAGAGCGATCCGCACTATTTTTTAAATCATATTTCCACGTTTAATTAACGTTATACGATATGGTTTTTTTTTATTCAATTGTAAGGTTAAAGTACAGAATAGGTACAAAACATCCTCCCCTCCCCAATGTTAAGAATGACTTTTTAAATAATAACATTATTTCAGCACGGATCACTCTCTGCATGAGTATCATAAAAATTAATACAAATAATACTTATCTCAATAAGTGAAAGGCTAATTTCTACCGGAAATAAAATGGCGATAATCTCGCAGTTACGAAAAATATTTTTTTATTTAATTTAATATTTTTATAATTCGCAATGTTAAATTATTTTAATAACATAAAAACATTCCTTGACTTTAAAAATAGAATTTCTGAAAATTTCAATTAAATTGGTAACGTAGAAATATGGTTTTATTCGCTTGTAACGAACCAAAATTACATTTTTATATATATAGATATATGTGTATATATATGTATATATTTATATATATGTGTATATCTATATCTATATATATATAGTAAATCGCTTTATTATATATATATAGTTAATCGCTTTATTATATATATGTGTGTATATATATGTACATATTTATATATATATGCATATATATATGTATATATATAGTAAATCGCTTTATTATATATATATATATATATATATATATATATATATATATATATATATATATATGTATATAGGATCCGTGCTTGAGGTAGTTGCTTGTCTAGGCGCACTGATGAGCTGTGAAACAGCGAAACAGTACTGTATGTGGATGATTTTATATATATATATATATATATATATATATATATATATATATATATATATATATATATATATATATAAAATCATCCATTTTGCGTTGCAGTTTTGGCTCCAAATGTAGTTATACATGTTTTATTCTTCAAATTTCACTCCACGCTTCAAACTACCTAGATTTTCAAAATGCGCGACCACGCGTGACCTATCCGGCTTCATAAAGAAAAAACCCCGCAATTAACAACTCTTCATATATATATATATATATATATATATATATATATATATATATATATAGAGAGAGAGAGAGAGAGAGAGAGAGAGAGAGGAGTATATATATATATAGAGAGAGAAGAGTATATATATATATATACAGAGAGAGAGAGAGGAGTATATATATATAGAGAGAGAGAGAGGAGTTTATATATATATATATATATAGAGAGAGAGAGAGAGGAGTATATATATATATATATATATATATATATATATATATATATATATAGAGAGAGAGAGAGAGAGAGAGAGAGAGAGAGGAGTATATATATATATATATATATATAGAGAGAGAGAGAGAGAGAGAGAGAGAGAGAGAGAGAGGAGTACATATATATATACATAGAGAGAGGAGTATATATATAGAGAGAGGAGTATATATAGACAGAGGGATATGTAGAGGAGAGATATAAAGATACATGTATTGTTCACTCTTGTTAAAGACAACGTATTTACTTTTTAAATTTTTTGTTTTAGTTCTTTTAGATGGACTCTTCATCGAAATATCTTCCACTACCTTATGTCGAGGAAGAAGAGGAAAAAAGATTGACAAAGGAGTCTTACTCCGAAATATATTTCTTTAAAAATAAACACCCGTTTATTTTATAAAGAAATTTCGCGTTGCAGTTTTGGCTTCAAATGTATTTATACATGTTTTATTCTTCACATATATATATATATATATATATATATATATATATATATATATATATATATATATATATATATATATATATATATTAACAATCAGTTGGTATGGAAACCTGTAATTATAAGATTTACAAAATATTACTGGCGGTAATATGCTGTAAGTTATCCCATCTAAATAAGAATTGCTCGATATGCAAGACAGAGCAAATAAATTAGATAAATAATAAATAAATGATAATAAAATAAATAATAAATAACGAATAAATAAAGAACGTCCATCATGGATTTTACCACGCAATCTGGATCTACAATTCTTCAAATCCTCTTGCTACAGGACTTCTGATTAATTAATTACTTTGAATTTAACTTTCCATGTCTCACTGACTTAGCAAATAGGATACATACCTTTATAAATATTTGCTAATATTTTCTCGCCTCTGATGAGATGGTAGACATCGAAATTCTATAGGTTAAGGAGATTAATTTTCTAAAGTATTCTTTGTCTTGCTTAGAATAATAAAAATTCTTTGATATGAAACTCAACCACTTCATTTCAATAAGGGTTCTTTTAAAATTCATTGAATCACAATTTAATATATATATATATATATATATATATATATATATATATATATATATATATATATAATAAATTCCACAGCCAAACAACGTCGCAGCTCACAAGAGCCATGACAGTCAACGAACCGGAAGTCCAAGACTCGAGTTTCGCCCTCATTTGGGCTCATCAGTTAGACACATCCGAGCTCAGGATTCGAAACCCGAGCCTCTTGCATGCGAGGCAAGCACTCTACCAACTGAGCAAACGCCCCGCACACAAGAATTTCTATTAACCAACACAGATAAAGCAAACCGCGCCGAAATCCGACTGTGAAATGAACCCACTTCGAAACTCGAGTCTTGGACTTCCGGTTCGTTGACTGTCATGGCTCTTGTGAGCTGCGACGTTGTTTGGCTGTGGAATTTATTATACAATCTCTCACATTCTTAAAAGCCTAATATATATATATATATATGTATATATATATATATATATATATATATATATATATATATATATATATATATATATGTATATGTAGATATATATATATATGGATATATATATATAGATGTATATATATATATATATGTATATGTATATATATATATGGATATATATATAGATGTATATATATATATATACATATATATATATATGGATATATATATAGATGTATATATATATATATATATATATATATATAGAGAGAGAGAGAGAGAGAGAGAGAGAGAGAGAGAGGGGGATAATTGCATGGCAATAACTTTATTTAATTAATATGACGTTTCGATAAAACATCTACCTTCTTCAGAAGTAGTTACTTATTATTTTATGTTTTGTTTGTTTTAGAATACGGGGGGAGGTTTCAATTTGATGGTTCGGTGCAGATCAAACCAATGGGGAAATTAATTTTTTTAACAGTTTCCCCTCTGAACCATGAAGAGGACCCATTAGTGTGAAGGAACAATATCTTTGAAGTTTGTTTAGGAACTGCGGAAAGATCAATTAGTTCAGATATCATCATCATCATCATCATCATCATCATCATCATCATCATCATCATCCTCATCCTCCTCATCATCATCATCATCATCATCATCATCGTCGTCATTGTCATCGTCATCGTCATTGTCGTCATCGTTGTTATTTTTATCATTATCATCGTAATCGTTTTCGTTTTCGTTGTCATCATCATAACCATCATCATCGTCATCGCTGTTATCGCCATAATCGTCATCATAATCGTCCTCATCATCGTCATTGTCGTCATCGTTGTTATTTTTGTCATTATCATCATAATCGTTGTCGTTTTCGTGGTCATCATCATCATCATCATCATCACTGTTATCGGCATAATCGTCATCATTATCATCGTCGTCATTGTCAGTGTTGTTATCGTTGTTGTCATCGTTGTTATCATCATTAGCAGCATTGTTGTCATCGTCATCATGGTAGACGTCCTTCTTCTCAGGAAGGAAATGTCTAGTCAAGGAAACCAAACTAGTGTGTTGGTAAAGGATGCTGCAGTCAGCACTCGACAGTTGTGTACCTGCTCAGATTATGAGCCAATATTTCCGATTAATCCGTCCATTTATTGCTCGGGAAATACAGAATTGACTGACAATACTTGACGCAGAAGACCTAAGCAAGCGACAAATTCTTGACCAAAATTTGAATCATGCTTCTGATCGCACCAATAAGTATTTCTATGATTACTTAGAAAATTGATACATCGGTTATTATTATTATTATTATTATTATTATTATTATTATTATTATTATTATTACTATTATTATTATTACTATTATTATTATTACTACTACTATTATTATTATTATTATTAATATTATTATTACTATTGTTATTATTACTATTATTATTATTACTATTATTATCATTACTATTATTATTATTATTAATATTATTATTATTACTATTATTTTTATTATTATTATTATTATTACTATTATTATTATTATTATTATTATTATTATTATTATTATTATTATTTTAATATGCTGTGTGTTATTATCCTGACCATTCCTTAAAAGAAAAGTGGCATGTTCACAGTGGCTGTCGCTAGTTAGGAAAACTCTGGCCATATTCTGATTATATATATATACTAGCTGTACCCTGCCACGCGTTGCAGTGGCTCAATTTGGTGTAATGGAAAAATTTAATAAAAAGAGAAAATGCATGTTTCTTATATTAGTACAGCAATCCACTGCAAAAAGTGAAAAAGAAGGCGAAAATGAAAAAAAAAAATTGTACTCTTGCAGAATTTGATCTGGATCCTCGAGAGTTTCTGTCAATCATTCATGGTTTGGACTTGACCAACAATCAGTGGATGAAGCCGAACGTAGCAAAAATGTTGAAACGCTAAATGTTTTTTTTGTTGTTGTTGTTTTACAAAAATGTGAGTTAGTAATTAATATTTGGTTGATGGTGGGTGAGGGAGGGGTTACTATACACAGATTCGAAAAAGTTGCCCAAAAACAAATAAATGAAAGCAAAGGTAAGTTACGTTTCTACCTAATTGGATAATTGTTTAGTGTTTTTATGTAATGTAAAATGTTTAATCGGCTCAAAAAACAGAAATGGTCGCGGACTTTGTTGAATACGTTAAGTTTGGGAAAGTAAGTTGAAAACTAAAAACTATACAAAACAGTGTCTGAAACTCCCGAATATATGTTACCATGACATAGGCTGGCATAATCGGTGGGTTTCTGATAGTATTTTGTATAGTTTTTTAGTTTTAACTCACTTTCTCTAACTTAAAGTAATCAACAGTGTCCACCACCATTTGTAGCTTTCAAATACCCCGATAAACACTGTTTTTCGAGCTGACTAAACGTTACATTAAATGAAAAGGATTTGTATTACTAAACACAGATACAAAGAAGTTGTCAAAAAATAAATATATATAAATAAATGTTATCAAAGGCAAGAAAAGTAAATGTTCTACCTAACTGGATAAGATTTTAGAGTTTTTATGTAATGTATAATCGGTTCAAAAACATTCAATGTTTATCGGTATATCTGAAAAATACAAATGGTGGCAGACTGTATCGAACACATTAAGTTTGGGGAAATTTTGGGAAAATGAGTTTAAACTAAAAAACTATACAAAATATTGTTAGGAACTCACTCAATATATGTTACCATGACGTAGGCTGGCATATAATCGGTGGTTTTAAACTTTTGCTCGATACAGGTGACAACTTTTAAAAGTCCCTTTTAGTGATTACCTGGTTTGAGGATATTTGTACAACTAAACGGCAAATCTGCTCCAAAAAATCCGGTATTATTTTACTTTAAGACCCGTTTCACGTTCATATATAACGAAATATTTTATTGTAGATTTCGGTGTGCTAAGAACGAATCTGCAAACCGTTTCCGTAGCAAAAAGAAAGTTTTCATGATATTCATGAAATTACTTTTTCGAAAATTGGGTGATCACTTTTCAATGCAAATTTAACTTAGAATGAGCACCTACTTTCTGGCCACCTGAGAGAGGGGCATTTTTCTGTGTTTCTTGTGTTTTTTTGTTTGATTTCTTTTGCATGGTAATAACCCCTAAACTCTGGGACTATTTTCCATTTCACAGCCGTAGCCTTCGTTTATGCTATGCGTGAGCATAAACGAAAGCTGTTTAGACTATAAACATGGGAAAAAATCCCCCCTCTCTCAGGTGGCTAGAAAGTGGGTGCTCATTTTAAGTTAAATTTACATGGAAAAGTGATAGCCACTTTTTCGAAACAGTAATTTCTTCATATCATAAAAACTATTTTTGGGGGACGGAAACGGTTTGCAGATTCGTTTTTAGGACACCAAAATCTACAAAAAATTTTTTGTTATTTACGAACGTGAGACGCACGGCCCTTAATGGAAAATTATATAAAAAATCCGGGGGAAAATAGTTTTCAATAAAAACAGCAAATGAATTCGATAGAAAAAAATGGATGCTATTTTTTTTCTTTTTTCTGTGTGTTTCTTGGCTAAAAAGTTTTTGTTTGATTTCTTTTGCATGGTATTAACCCCTGAACTCTGGGACTATTTTCCATTTCACAGACGTAGCCTTTGTTTATGCTATGTGTGAGCATAAACGAAAACTGTTAAATATGCTTCGCGTACCAAACTGCCTTGTCAAAAAACATTTAAGCCAATAAACACGAAAATAAATGCCCCTTTCCTCGGGTGGCCAGAAAGTGGGTGCTCATTTTTAGTTAAATTTACATGGAAAAGTGATCACCCACTTTTCGAAAAAAAAATTTCTTCAGATCATGAAAACTATTTTGGTACTCCTTGGGCGTTGAGTTCCATGGCGACCCGCAGAATTATTTTATAGTCGTTCCCTTAGTACCCCCCCCTAGTCAAGGCTAACACATGCGCACGTAACATTTTTTATTTATTTACTTACGTGGTGGAGTTTCTATACTGATAGGTTTTTTAAATTTTTCACTGGATTATTATTGATTGAACACTAACCAGATTATGAAAAAAAATTGAAAAAAAAAAAATCATTTCAACATTTGAAAGGGGTACTCACTTTTTAGTTACCACGTTCTGGTAAATCGGTCACTCATTTTTTTTTTTTTTTTCTAAATACGGAAGTGTCTTCGGGAGATATAAAATGGTCGCATGTTGACGAAGCAATGTATCGGGAGGCGTACGGGATGAAAAATTATTGATAAATTTTTAGATTAGGTCCACCTCCTCAATTTTCTTTTAAATGACAACTTGAAATGGTTTTCGACTATGTTGAATACGGAAATCGCATTGAAATTTTGCAGAAATAAGTAGTTATCAAGATATAAAAAGTTGTATTATGCATTGTAATCTTTGGCGGCCATCTTTTTTACGTGTGTGTATTTGTTCATGGCGCGTGTGCACGTAAAAAGATGGCCGTCGAAGAATACAATGCATAATACAACAATTAATTTCTGCAAAATTTCAATGCGATTTGCGTGTTCAGCATACTCGGAAACCTATAAATGTCGTCATTGAAAGGAAAATTGTGGAGGTGGACCTAATCTAAAAAAATACCAAATTATTAAACATGTCTCCAGCATGTTAGTGAAATTTATAATACTTTTAAAAAGATTAAAAAAAAAAAAGTTTTGAAAAAAAACAAAAAAACTCACCTTTCATAAAACAATTTAAAAAAAAAACACCCACAAACTGACTTTTAACTAAATAAGTTAAAAAAAAAATTTTAAAAACTCGAAACTTTATTTTCATAAAAACAATTAAAAAAAGTCATGTTCAATCTATTTTTTTTCTTTGAGAAACAAATATATTTCTGACTTACAAATGCTGTAGAGGCACATATTATTTTTACTTTCTATGGTTTTGATATACCACGTTTTTATTGCTTACAAAATGGGTGACTGATTTATCAGAACGTTGTAACTAAAAAGTAAGCACCACTTTCAAATGTCGAAATAATGATTATAGAAATTAAGCATGGGAGTGATGGTTGTACAACGTCGCCTTTCGCACTTTTACAAACATTATTTACGTTAACTCTTTTCATAAATAATTTTTTAAAAAAGTAACTAAACCATTTATTGATAATTTGTCACGTGTACAAACATTTATTTATTTACGTAGGCTTAACTCTTTTCATGAATAAGAAAAGTTTTACTCTTTAAGAATAATAAAAGGAAAAAGTTACTGAACATTTATAAAAGGACTTACTTCTTTTCATGAAGGCCAGAGGAATAGTTGGTCGAAAAGTCGTGAAACAACTAATAAAGATGAGAATAATAGTCCGCAATAAATAAAAATGGTGCTAATGCAGAGAGCGATCCGCACTATTTTTTAAATCATATTTCCACGTTTAATTAACGTTTTACGATATGTTTTTTTTTATTATTCAATTGTAAGGTTAAAGTACAGAATAGGTACAAAACATCCTCCCCTCCCCATGTTAAGAATGACTTTTTAAATAATAACATTATTTCAGCACGGATCACTCTCTGCATGAGTATCATAAAAATTAATACAAATAATACTTATCTCAATAAGTGAAAGGCTAATTTCTACCGGAAATAAAATGGCAATAATCTCGCAGTTACGAAAAATATTTTTTTATTTAATTTAATATTTTTATAATTCGCAATGTTAAATTATTTTAATGACATAAAAACATTCCTTGACTTTAAAAATAGAATTTCTGAAAATTTCAATTAAATTGGTAACGTAGAAATATGGTTTTATTCGCTTGTAATGAACCAAATTTACATTTTTATATATATAGATGTCGAAAAAGTGAAACCATAGAGAGCCTTTGTTGTTTAGGGGTCTTTTAAATCGCCGCATTTCAGGTGAAAACATTATTACCTACTTATATGCAATGTTGAAATTAGTACAAATTGCAACGCATTTCAGGTGAAAACATTATTACCTACTCAAGTGTCACTTCAACCGTTATTATCCTGAGATCCCTTAAAAGAAAAGTGGAATATTCCATCCAAATGGAACAAAAATAAGTGTCGCTGGTAAGCAAAACATTTTTTCAACCATTTAATGAATACCCTGGAAAAGCTGCCTCTGATTAATTATAAAAATGCCCTGGAAAAAAGATTCTGATTAATTTTAAGAAAAATGTTTTTGTTTGTTTCAATTACTATATTTAATTTTACAAAATTTTAACATTATGAAAACGCCCTGGAAAAGTCACTTCTGATTAATTATTAGGAAAATATTTTGAATACTATATTTAATTTTACAAAGTTTTAACATAACAAAAGTCACTTCTAATTAATTACAGAAATGCACGGTAAAAATTCACTTCTGATAATAACAAAAAGGCCCTGTACGAGTCACTTCTGATAAGTTGTAAGAACATTTATCTGTTTTCAACTATTCATTTAAAAAGAAACGTCACTTCTGACTAATTACAAATATTTCCTGAAAAACTCATTTCTGGTTAATTGTTAGAAAAAAATGTGTCATTTTTTTCTAAACTACTATGTTTAATGTTACAATATTTTAACATTTATAAAATGCCCTGAAAAAGTCACTTCTGGTTAATTATAAAAATCCCCGCCACCACCACAGCCACCGCAGCCACCGCAGCTACCACTATCACCACTGCTGTCGTCAGTGCTGCAATCACCATCGCCTCTACTGTAACTGCCACCACAACCACCACCACCGGCACTGCCACCACAACCACTCTGCCACCACCACCTCCGCCATCTCTACTGGAATTGAAACAACCACTGCCACCACCACTGTAACTGCAACCGCCACTATGAACACTGCCAACACCACCACCACCACTACCAAAACCACCAACACTACCACTACCGCCTCCATCTTCACTGCAACTGCCACCACCACTGCAACCACCACTACTACCACCACCACTACCATTGCCACTCGCACCACCACTACCACCACTACCACCACTGACGCCACTGCTACCACCACCATTGCCTCAATCTCTACTGTAACTGTCACCACCACTACCACTACTGCGACTACCACCATCACTTCAACTGCCACCATCACTGCCACCACCACCATATTGCAGTCCCCACCACTGCATCTGTCACCACCACCCCCACCCAACCTCCGCTTCCATCTTTACTGGAACTGCCACCACTACCACTGCTATCACCACTGCCACCACCACCACTCCCACCACTTCCGCCACCACTACCACTACCCCCCCACTGAACTCCCTCATCACCACCCCTACATGACCATGGCTGCTACCTCTACTACTGTCACCATCACCGCCACCACCACCACCACTACTACCGCCACTACCACCACCACCAGTTCCTCCACCACCACATCATCAATTAGTTGTTGATGTTCTGTGAGGGTCAACAAGGCCAATTTCTGTTGAGCAGTGTCTGTTTTTTCTGGATTTTTTATAAAAAACAAACTCTTAGCCGTGACATGTGCAAAAGTTAGCACAACCGAAAATTACATAAAATAATCGAGTAGTTTCATTTTTAAATAAGAAATAAGGTACTTGTACAGTAATTGACCCAAGAAATAACGTACTTTTACTGTATACTAACCATATGAAAAACACAGAAAATCTTACCTGTGATGCCCATTGTTTTCCCATATAGCTAGAATACTTTTACAAGTACCTTATTTCTCCTCATATTATTGTGAAAACGGGTAGAGAGAGCGGAAAGGGGTATGAAGACTCAGTAACGGAAATGGTTGGAGCAGTTTACGATCTGAAAATCACTTTATTTCATATATATTTTTAAGAGTGGGTAACTTTAGATGATGGCCAAAGCAGTTTACAATCTAAACATCACTTCATCTTTTTATATATGTTTTAAGAGAGGGGGGGGGTTAAGGAGTCAGTCCCGGAAATGGCTGAAGCAATTTACGATCTAAAATTCACTTTATTTCATCTAACAAATTCAGACATTTAATTTCATAATGAATTAAATATATTTATCTTATAAAAAAAATATATATGTTTTTACATGGAGTTCACCACTTATCAAGGCCCAAGGGCCACTCGGGGATAAGGGTTATTGTGTGTACAGTAATCAATGGGATAGTGTAGTAATAGTATTGGAGAATTGATACAGTGTCATTACTTAAGGGGGCGGTTCATCAGGAATTTGTTTGTGTTGGACTTGAAGACATCCAGGTTGAAGTCGGGAGGGAAACAGGCAAGCGTAACAGAGTTCCACAGGCGTGCTGTTCTAAGAAAGAAGCTTTGTTCATGGAATCTACGTTTTGATTTAGGCACAGATAAGGAGTGGGGGAAATTATTTGCAAAACTTGCCATATCATCTGCTAACATCGTACACTTTTATTTCTTTCTTTAACCCTAACCCACGAATCGCACTAATTCATTTCATTTTCTTACCACTATGTAAAAATGACAAAAGTTATCGTGTAACATGTTTCTAGCAAATCTTATTGCATGCCAAATTATCAGATTATCAAGATTGTAACATAATTATTACTAACTGATTTACAGGTCACTTTGATCAAATTATAATCTCTAGAAAAAGTGGCGCTCTACTATTTCTTGTAATAATATATCTCAAGCAGTTCTCTATATGTGTCTACAAAAATATTTATTTTTTAATTCACAGTCTGATCGGAACTAATATTACACTGATCATATCTTATCGCAATAGAAATTAACCCATCGCATGGCGTTGCTGTTTGCCTCCTTCAGGTCTTGGTTTGAGCAATGAGGACCCAGTCGGCAGTTTTCCCTAAGGTGGTGCATCGTTTGTACCTCCCCACAAGAATTACACTGATTATTCTATTGAAGGACATTTTATTCTTTGCTTATGTGATGATGTTTTCGACTACCGTGGAATTTCCATGGGTTCTACTGGTTATTATTATTTTTATTATTATTATTATTATTATCAGTAGTAGTAGTAGTAGTAGTAGTAGTAGTAGTTGGTTGGTTGGTTTTGTTTTACGGCATATAAACCCTTTTCGGGTTATTTAATGCCGAATCCAAAGATTTTGAAGAAAAAATTTTTTTCAATAGAATATATTTGTTGTTTTCACGCCGGTTTCTATTTAACCCATAGTTGGGACCCTAACAGGTATTACCACTCCGGGTCAGAGTGGACCTGGGAGCAATGGTAATTAAAGGGTGGGTCCACACTCCCCAAATCCCACAAGCTGGGGCCTCACCACTGGTTATAGTTTTAGGTCATATCCGGGACCAGGTAGTAGTAGTAGTAGTAGTAGTAGTAGTAGTAGTAGTAGTAGTAGTAGTAGTAGTAGTCCATAATTTCTCACTGGCAACAAGTAGTACTTCTAGAAGCACAGTACAACACATTTATTTCAATAACAATTGCAACTCATTTTAAGTTATTGCACCAGCCGTTTAACATTGATTTCTCACTGGCGTTGATTGTTGATCTTTCTGTGTTATTACGAACCCTTCCAATAGATGCATGATTAGAGCTCGTTTTCCTTGATCTTTTATCGTAGTACCATCCAAGGCTGATATAATCAGATATGTGGGTGGGTGATTTTCTTTCTTCTTTTTTTTTTTTTTTTTAGTAGAGTGGTGTATTAGTTCGTAGGATTTCTAAGAGTTTACCATCATCATGATCATCATCATCATGATCATCATCATCATGATCATCATCATCATGATCATCATCATCATGATCATCATCGTCATGATCATTGGGGGGGGGGCTCAGTGGTTAATGATGCGGCTGACAAGCTGGATGTGCTAAGTTCGAATCCTGTTCATTCCACAGAAACACTTTCACAGGAACGTTGGCAACCTTCATGTGGTCCTTTCTGCAAGTACCCGATATCTTTCTAGAAAGAGTTCCCAATAGAATGATATTAGGGAAACGAATGCCAACAATGCTCATCATGAAGCTAAACATCAACAACAACAACAAGCGTCATCATCATCATCATCATCATCATCATCATCATCATCATCATCATCATCATCATAATTTATGCATTTACTCGTTAGAAGTTTTAGCACACATAATTATCAGTGATAGCTCATCGATAATAACCAGTAGTATTCCCCTTGGAAATCGAGTAACAGTAAGTCATGCCAGGACTTTCAACAGAGTCCACCTCTTTCGATAACCTTTACAAATTACTTTGTGGTTATCACAACAGTCGTTTACCATCGATTTTTTTGTACATAACGACCACTGGCCAGTGGAATTTTAGTGAAAATATCTCTCCTCGTGTTTACAGTATTCTCGAACCTCTCCAGTAGAGGTCTAGTTGATGCTCTCTCTCTCTCTCTCTCTCTCTCTCTCTCTCTCTCTCTCTCTCTCTCTCTCTCATCGGTATTTTCATACTCCTTGACTTTTCACAATAATTTTGCGTGGTACCAATCGAAACTGGTGCCACCGAATTGTCATCTTTCAGTACGTGAAGTCTGATACGTAAGTATGAAAGGCCAGCTGCTGTTATCAGTGTACCCCCTCTTTCTTTCCACATTGCTGGAATGGCTCATTTGAAAGGCAAACGTCAATACACGTGATTTTAGTACCTTAGCGTTGCTCTATACCGTCTCCCTTGAGAGATGCTGGTTCAGATCATCCTCAAGGTAGACTCTCGAAGCGCGTCCCTTGTTGGGAGATATCGCTTCTAGCATATATATATATATATATATATATATATATATATATATATATATATATATATATATATATATATATATATATATATATATATATATATATATATGTTTCAGTTGAAATATATTTTTTCAATTATATTTCACTTTATACCAATCCTTAATTTATGAAGCTCAATGTAATTACTGAGCATATAACAAACAATCAACCCGTGGCGCAGTGGATAGAGATGTTGAATCTCTATGGTTCTATGTGAGAATTGTCTGAAGATAGCGGTTTCAATCCTACCCAAAGCCGGCCAGAGGCTTACTTGGCCAAAAAACGTGGTAAGACAACACAACTATGGATGGCAATAATTGTTGAGGATGCAGTTAGGAGATGAGGAGTTCCTATCCCGTCGCGGTTAGCACCTGACGAAAGCATAATGAATAGTTGGCCGAAATGTCGTGAAACAACAACTAAGAAAGATGAGGATAATAGTCTGCAATAAATAAATTAACAAATAGTAATAAAAAAATATGTAGTAATAATATGTAGTAATAAATAGTAATTACAAAAATATATAATAATAATAATATCCAGTAAAAAATAATAATAATAATCAATATGAAGTAAGAAATAGTAATAACATGTAATAAGAAATAGTAATGATAAAAAGTATGTAGTAATAAATAGTAATAATAAACAATAATAAATAAATAATGATAGTAATTACCAAAATATGTAGTAATAATATGTAATAAGAAATTGCACTATTAGACAATATGTAATAGTAAATAGTAATTACAAAAATATAGTATGCAGTTATAATAATAATAATAATAATTATTATTATTATTATTATTATTATTATTATAAACAATATGTAGTAAGAAATAATAATAATAAACAATATGTAGTAATAAATAGTAATAATAAACAATAATAAATAAATAATGAATAGTTACAAAAATATATAATAATATGTAATAAGAAATTGTAAATAGTAATTACAAAAATATGTAGTAATAATATGTAGTTATAATAATAATAATAATAATAATAATAATAATAAATATGTAGTAATAGTAATTACAAAAATATGTAGTAATAATATGCAATAAGAAATAGTAATAATAAGCAGTAAATAATAAATATTGATTGCAATAATAAGTAGTAATAAATGATAATTACAAATTATATGAAGTAATAACATGTAGTAATAAATGATAATTACACAATATATGTAGTAATAACATGTAGTAATAAATGATAATTACAAATTATATGTAGTAATAACATGTAGTAATAAATGATAATTACAAAATATATGTAGTAATAACATGTAGTAATAAATGATAATTACAATATATATGTAGTAATAACATGTAGTAATAAATGATAATTACAAAATATATGTAGTAATAACATGTAGTAATAAATGATAATTACAAAATATATGTAGTAATAACATGTAGTAATAAATGATAATTACAATATATATGTAGTAATAACATGTAGTAATAAATGATAATTACAAAATATATGTAGTAATAACATGTAGTAATAAATGATAATTAAAAAATATATGTAGTAATAACATGTAGTAATAAATGATAATTACAAAATATATGTAGTAATAACATGTAGTAATAAATGATAATTACAATATATATGTAGTAATAACATGTAGTAATAAATGATAATTACAAAATATATGTAGTAATAACATGTATGTTATGTATGTAAATGATAATTACACATATATGTAGTAATAACATGTAGTAATAAATGATAATTACACAATATATAGTAATAACATGTAGTAATAAATGATAATTACAAAATATATGTAGTAATAACATGTATGTTATGTATGTAAATGATAATTACACATATATGTAGTAATAACATGTAGTAATAAATGATAATTACACAATATATAGTAATAACATGTAGTAATAAATGATAATTACAAAATATATGTAGTAATAACATGTATGTTATGTATGTAAATGATAATTACACATATATGTAGTAATAACATGTAGTAATAAATGATAATTACACAATATATAGTAATAACATGTAGTAATAAATGATAATTACAAAATATATGTAGTAATAACATGTATGTTATGTATGTAAATGATAATTACACATATATGTAGTAATAACATGTAGTAATAAATGATAATTACACAATATATAGTAATAACATGTAGTAATAAATGATAATTACAAAATATATGTAGTAATAACATGTATGTTATGTATGTAAATGATAATTACACATATATGTAGTAATAACATGTAGTAATAAATGATAATTACACAATATATAGTAATAACATGTAGTAATAAATGATAATTAAAAAATATATGTAGTAATAACATGTATGTTATGTATGTAAATGATAATTACACATATATGTAGTAATAACATGTAGTAATAAATGATAATTACACAATATATAGTAATAACATGTAGTAATAAATGATAATTACAAAATATATGTAGTAATAACATGTATGTTATGTATGTAAATGATAATTACACATATATGTAGTAATAACATGTAGTAATAAATGATAATTACACAATATATAGTAATAACATGTAGTAATAAATGATAATTACAAAATATATGTAGTAATAACATGTAGTAATAAATGATTATTACAAATTATATGTAGTAATAAAATGTAGTAATACATGATAATTACAAATTATATGTAGTAATAACATGTAGTAATAAATGATAACTACAAAATATATGTAGTAATAACATGTAGTAATAAATGATAATTACAAAATATATGTAGTAATAGCATGTAGTAATAAATGATAATTACAAAATATATGTAGTAATAACATGTAGTAATAAATGATAATTACAAAATATATGTAGTAATAACATGTAGTAATAAATGATAATTACAAATTATATGTAGTAATAACATGTAGTAATAAATGATAATTACAAAATATATGTAGTAATAACATGTAGTAATAAATGATAATTACAATATATATGTAGTAATAACATGTAGTAATAAATGATAATTACAAAATATATGTAGTAATAACATGTAGTAATAAATGATAATTAAAAAATATATGTAGTAATAACATGTAGTAATAAATGATAATTACAAAATATATGTAGTAATAACATGTAGTAATAAATGATAATTACAATATATATGTAGTAATAACATGTAGTAATAAATGATAATTACAAAATATATGTAGTAATAACATGTATGTTATGTATGTAAATGATAATTACACATATATGTAGTAATAACATGTAGTAATAAATGATAATTACACAATATATAGTAATAACATGTAGTAATAAATGATAATTACAAAATATATGTAGTAATAACATGTATGTTATGTATGTAAATGATAATTACAAATATATGTAGTAATAACATGTAGTAATAAATGATAATTACACAATATATAGTAATAACATGTAGTAATAAATGATAATTACAAAATATATGTAGTAATAACATGTAGTAATAAATGATAATTACAAATTATATGTAGTAATAAAATGTAGTAATACATGATAATTACAAATTATATGTAGTAATAACATGTAGTAATAAATGATAACTACAAAATATATGTAGTAATAACATGTAGTAATAAATTATAATTACAAAATATATGTAGTAATAGCATGTAGTAATAAATGATAATTACAAAATATATGTAGTAATAACATGTAGTAATAAATGATAATTACAAAATATATGTAGTAATAACATGTAGTAATAAATGATAATTACAAATTATATGTAGTAATAACATGTAGTAATAAATGATAATTACAAATTATATGTAGTAATAACATGTAGTAATAAATGATAATTACAAAATATATGTAGTAATAACATGTAGTAATAAATGATAATTACAAAATATATGTAGTAATAGCATGTAGTAATAAATGATAATTACAAAATATATGTAGTAATAACATGTAGTAATAAATGATAATTACAAATTATATGTAGTAATAACATGTAGTAATAAATGATAATTACAAATTATATGTAGTAATAACATGTAGTAATAAATGATAATTACAAATTATATGTAGTAATAACATGTAGTAATAAATGATAATTACAAAATATATGTAGTAATAACATGTAGTAATAAATGATAATTACAAAATATATGTAGTAATAGCATGTAGTAATAAATGATAATTACAAATTATATGTAGTAATAACATGTAGTAATAAATGATAATTACAAATTATATGTAGTAATAACATGTAGTAATAAATTATAATTACAAAATATATGTAGTAATAACATGTAGTAATAATTATTGAATATTACAAATTATATGTAGTAATAACATGTAGTAATAAATGATAATTACAAATTATATGTAGTAATAACATGTAGTAATAAATGATAATTACAAAATATATGTAGTAATAACATGTAGTAATAAATGATAATTACAAAATATATGTAGTAATAACATGTAGTAATAAATGATAATTACAAAATATATGTAGTAATAACATGTAGTAATAAATGATAATTACAAAATATATGTAGTAATAACATGTAGTAATAAATGATAATTACAAATTATATGTAGTAATAACATGTAGTAATAAATGATAATTACAAATTATATGTAGTAATAACATGTAGTAATAAATGATAATTACAAATTATATGTAGTAATAACATGTAGTAATAAATGATAATTACAAAATATATGTAGTAATAACATGTAGTAATAAATGATAATTACAAAATATATGTAGTAATAACATGTAGTAATAAATGATAATTACAAAATATATGTAGTAATAACATGTAGTAATAAATGATAATTACAAAATATATGTAGTAATAACATGTAGTAATAAATGATAATTACACATATATGTAGTAATAACATGTAGTAATAAATGATAATTACAAATTATATGTAGTAATAACATGTAGTAATAAATGATAATTACAAAATATATGTAGTAATAACATGTAGTAATAAATGATAATTACAAAATATATGTAGTAATAACATGTAGTAATAAATGATAATTACAAAATATATGTAGTAATAACATGTAGTAATAAATGATAATTACAAATTATATGTAGTAATAACATGTAGTAATAAATGATAATTACAAAATATATGTAGTAATAACATGTAGTAATAAATGATAATTACAAAATATATGTAGTAATAACATGTAGTAATAAATGATAATTACAAAATATATGTAGTAATAACATGTAGTAATAAATGATAATTACAAAATATATGTAGTAATAACATGTAGTAATAAATGATAATTACAAATTATATGTAGTAATAACATGTAGTAATAAATGATAATTACAAATTATATGTAGTAATAACATGTAGTAATAAATGATAATTACAAATTATATGTAGTAATAACATGTAGTAATAAATGATAATTACAAAATATATGTAGTAATAACATGTAGTAATAAATGATAATTACAAAATATATGTAGTAATAACATGTAGTAATAAATGATAATTACAAAATATATGTAGTAATAACATGTAGTAATAAATTATAATTACAAATTATATGTAGTAATAACATGTAGTAATAAATGATAATTACAAATTATATGTAGTAATAACATGTAGTAATAAATGATAATTACAAAATATATGTAGTAATAACATGTAGTAATAAATGATAATTACAAAATATATGTAGTAATAACATGTAGTAATAAATGATAATTACAAAATATATGTAGTACTAACATGTAGTAATAAATGATAATTACAAATTATATGTAGTAATAACATGTAGTAATAAATTATAATTACAAATTATATGTAGTAATAACATGTAGTAATAAATGATAATTACAAATTATATATAGTAATAACATGTAGTAATAAATGATAATTACAAAATATATGTAGTAATAACACGTAGTAATAAATACTAATATACAAATATCTAAAAACCAAAATAGGTTTAAAAGGCTTCTAAAATTCATACTACAATTGTCCACAAGGATATGTAATGGAGTGGATAAATTTCTTAGTAAATCCAGTTGTAAGGTTTAATCCCTTGTTGGGGCAACACTCAAAATACAATTGAGATTTACTTAGGCCTTCTACTTAATAACTGCTGAGGAAACGAATGAACACTATCCGCCCTTCCCCGTTGATAAAATAAGGAGTTCCGTTCCAAATTCGGTGCAAACAAATGATTTCCGAGTTCCACAAAATACACCCAAAGAAGGTCAAAATGTTTTGAAAATAATATTAACAAGAGAAAAGTAACGCAAAGAATCCAAATAATATTAAATGAAAACAATCATTGAATTTAAAAACGATATAAAAAAAAAAAATGTCGCGTCGCTAATTGAAGGGGGTGGCAGAAAGCAAAAAAAAAAAAAAAAAGAAAAAAAAGCCACATAATTAGGTAATCAGTCAGTCACCCTTCCCCTCAGTTTTCTTCATGGTCTCTTCTCGCTTGTGACTCGTAGGCAGCTTTGTAGCAAGCGACATTAGTTTAATTTAAGCAAGCTATATTAATCGCTTTAATCGATGACTTTTAACATCGACAATACTATTGCATGTGTATAGGAAAAGTTGGATGTACACTTACACATGAATAACAACAAACATTAATTTATTATGAACTGTTTAAAAATAGTTATGCAAATTAGAAATTCAAATACGTGCCTTTAGAGCTTTTATCAGTACTATAAAAGAGTCGTTAAAAATAATAGTAACCTTTTTTGCTTTTAATACGGGTGTAATATTTAAATAAATAAATAAATAGAAGACTTTCGAATTTATTCATTTAATTTAATGGAGACATTGCTGGGTGAAGGGCTACAATAAAAAGTAATTGAATATATAGTCATATTTAATCCAGAGGAAGTATCGATATAAAGACGAAACGTTGATGAACACATAACTCGGTTTGTTCCTTTTTATTTCTCTATAGTCGTATTTATATATCATTTATTTATAGGAGCATACCCCTGAAATATATTTGTGATAAATTTCAAACAAGTAAAATATTTGTTTATTTTCCTAATATTACGTTGTGATTTGGTTTTCAAGCGCACTTGATGCCTATTTGATTTTATTCAAATTAAAACAACGTTTCTATATGAACTCTCATCCTTGACATTATTCTCGCGTTGCCTACGCACAGTTCAAACATTTCAAAATACAACCGCCAGATACAACGCGCGTCTCTTTACAAACAGACTTTTTTCTCCAACTTTACAACATGGCAAGGAAGAAGAAAAGAAAACACTGAAGATGGAGCATACCCCTGAAATATATTTGTTATAAATTTCAAACAAGTAAAATATTTGTTTATTTTCCTAATATTACGTTGTGATTTGGCTTTCAAGCGTACTAGATGCATATTTTATTTTATTCAAATTAAAACGTTTCTATATGAACTCTCATCATTAACATATTTATATATTATTTCATGAAATAAAATACGCATCAAGTTCGCTTGAAGGCCAAATTATAACGCAATTATACAAAAATAAATGAATATTTTATTTGCTTGAAATTTATAATTTAAATATATTTCGGAGTCAAACTCCATCCTCATCTTGTTTTGTTTTCTTCTTCTTCTTCTTCTTTCTTGCCATGTAAAGTTGGAGAAAGAAAAGTCAGTAATAAAGATCCGCGCGTTGTCTCTCAGCGATTGTATTTTGAAATGTCGGGAACAGTGCGTTGGCTACGCGAGATTAACGCCAGGGGTGTGAAGCGCACTTGATGTATACTTTATTTTATTCAAATTAAATCAACGCTTCTATAACGGAACTCACACTCCTAATATTATTTTATTTTTATTCATTTTTTTATCCTTTGAGACGAGGCTTCATTATTTGTGTATTAATTTTTTGGCTGACTGTTATCCTCATCTCCATATTAGTTGTTGTTGTTGTTGTTTCGCCACATTTCGGCCAACTATTCCTCTGGCCTTCTTCAGATGATAAGTTGGCCGAAACGTGGCGAAACAACAACTAGTCAGCCAGAAAAAATAAATACACAACTTATGAAGCCTCGTCTCAAAGGGTTAAATAAAAATAAAAATAAAATAAAATATCATTCGATAGACCCCTGATAATGGAAGGTTAGATATAAACACAAAATGAGACTTATAAGATAATAAAATCCAATTTTGACCACCCTTCGGGGCCCGTGGCGCAATGGATAAAGGTGTTGAGTCTCTATGGTTCCAAGCGAGCATTGTCTGAAGATAGTAGTTTCAATCCTAACCAAAGCAGACAAGAAGATTAGTTGGCCAAAAACTGGGGGGACAACAACAACTATGGGAGGTAGTAATTACTGGGGACACAGTTACATTCCTATCCCATCATGGTTAACCACCTGAAGAAGGTCAAAGGGTTAGTTGGCCGAAACGTGGTGTAACAACAACTATGAAGATGAAGATAACCGTCCATAAAAAAAAAATGAATACATAGTCATATTTATATCTACATATTTTAAGTAGATCTTTTTTTAATTCGTTACACGACAAAAACACACAAAGACTACCGGTTGTGGCGGCCGATTCGCGAAGTTATTCAGACGAACGTTTAAATAACAAAAATAACAAATGACATTAATTGTTAATCTTTTTTCTTTCTCTGTTTCGATTCGCTTTTTTATTCACTCCCTAAAGCAAGTAAGTTTTCACGGGAACGTGCTAACTTAAAGCATTTTCAACCAATGTGTGACACTCCCGTCGATTTCGACATAAGAGGCCCCCTACCACTAACTTGTTAGGAAATCCACACATATGATTTGTCTGTAGCGGTAAAGGCTTTATGCAAATTTTGGTACAATTGCTAATCTCAATCAGTGTAATTGGCTGCTACAGGAAAGAACAGACAGTAGGCTTCAGGCTGTTTACATCAGCATGTCTTAGCGAAGACTGAGGGTGCATCTCTCCCAGTAGATTAAACGCACCCCCAGATACCAATCTTGAAATTTCTACATTTGGCATGGTACATACAGCGCCTAGGATTCCAAAATGGTCACTCAACTGGCACCGCTCAGGTTCAATGTTGCTTAACTTCGGTGATCTAACGAAAACGTGTGTGTCAACGTGATTATGTTGTACTTATATCAACTAACGGAAATCGTTTATCCCCCCCCAAAAAAAAAAAGTAACAAGTCTATGTCAAAGTAGTAAACTAACACAAACTTTAAAAACGAGGAAATAAAAAAAAATAAAAAAATAAGATGACACCTACAAACAACGCCTTGAACTGACCTCAAGTACGTATGCTCAACAATCCCACATACTTTTTGCCAGGAGAGGCAGAACGGAAAATTCTCAATGACTCACATGACAGCTTTCTGCACTTGTGACACATATCCTTACACACTAGTGACAGTCAGGCGAGCAGAAATGAATTTTTACTTACATCTATACATGCCCTGTCAAGAACAAAGTAAACCAACGTACATACATACACAATACCACACTGCCAAATACTCATATACGTACATTTGCACTATAGAACATTTCGACTTGTAATTGTCTGTATTTTATCGGGTATAGCCAACCATGTCTGGATGGAGAGGGGGGACCATCGCCCCCTATGGGATGAAGTAAAAATAATAAACAGAGAGACCCACTGGAAAGTGAGAAAACTTAAAGAAACAGCTCACATGCTCGGACATAACAACATACTGAGCAAACCAAGCATAGAGCTGAATGCAATTTGGACACCTCTGATAGAGAGAGAAACCCTTGAATAACAACATAGGTTTAACATTAACAAAAACCAACTAAGAATTGTTCTAGTGACATATAGGAGTGGTCCTAGACGTTGTATCAAAGGTTACAGTTACCTAAAGGTGCTGAGTTCAATCCTGAACGAAGGCAGTGAAAAGTAACATTCAAAACAGAGAATTAGCAACTATGTCCCATTTCGAATTGTGACTACTAATCCAACTTTTTTGCCAAACACTAATTTGTATAATTGAACATTTTCATGATTGAAAGTAACCTTTATATTCTTATCACTTGTTTTGTTATGTAATGTTACCCAAAATGTTGTAGCCTCAGTCGCAGAGTTAGGAAAAATCTTCAGCTCATTTTTTTACAACAACATTTATTTCCTCATTCCTCCACCATGCATGACTTCTTGTTGCAGGTGTGATATCTTCCGTATGATCGTCTTCTAGAACGTGCTCTTGAACGTCCTTCACATCTTTAAAGTGATTGTCTTCTCGAATGTGCTCTTCTTTTTCCTTACCGTGATGCCATTTAGCTCATGGCTCGGTGTTTGCATGTAGCCGTCCGCACTACGTTATAGTTATAAAATTTCGTTTATCTTAATTTTTCATTTATAAAATTTTTCTTATGTTTTAGTTAGCACTTGCTAACTGGTGACCCCCTTCTATTCTCTTACTGTGACATTCATTTTCATTTTTTTTTTATATATATATATACATGTTCGTATATAAATTTTCTTCCTTCGCTATAACAATAATTTTTATACACAAACTACATTAATTGTCGGTGTGGGTCTTCGCAATACCCAAAGACGCTCTTGTATAAACTGGCTCTAGCAGATCTAGCAGACTAAGGACCACGCCAAACAATATCTTGTCTCAGAATTTCATCAATAGCAAGATAATTGAGCATTTCTTGGGAGTGGCATTCAATAATACAGCTGAAACGAATAAAAACATGTGTCCAATTTGCTATGAGAAAAAGCTATTTATTTGTATTATTTGGGTACTATTATTTCCACAACGTTTCGATCGATGTAACCTTTTTTTTTTCAGGTGTAGCTTGCTGAACTCGAGCAGTCTTTTTTTTTTTTTTTTTTTTCGAACTCGGACAATCTGCACTGTAATTTGAACGGAACCCTTTATTTAATTCACTAGAATAGCTTGTTCTCGTTCTGTCAGCTATGACTCGATAGAAATCTTAAGTAATTTGCTTTTGTATTTTTGGGTGTCGCTCGCACTGAGGATTGAACCTTCAACCTCCAGAAGACTGTAACTTACGAATGAATTTTACAAAGTACTTTATTCACTACGCCACGGGCCCTTGCGGAAGCTGTTCATATTTATTTTTCGTTTAAAAGAATTTTTTTTTTAAATCGTCTTAGTTTTTCCTTATTTTATTATTATTATTTTTTAAATAAATACTTGATTAATAGTAAATTAAAGACGTACGAATAATTCAATATGTTACTTATCAGAATTGCGTATAGGCGAGAAATACAAACACACAAACTCTTTTCTGGTTTATTAGTGCATAGATTATGTTAAAACTCTACTGACACTTTTGGACACATGTTTTCTTAAGCCAATGACTTTCTTCTAAAGCTAATGGTCTAACCTTTCCTGATAACCTCTGTGGCATCTAGACTGCCAGCTCGGGCGAGATTTTTTTTTTTTTCCATTTCTGAGATCCTCCTCCTCCTTCTCCTCCTCATACTCCTCCATTCTCTATCTATCTATCTATCTATCTGTCTGTCTGTCTGTCTATCTCGTTCACTCTCGCTCTCACTTTCTCTCTATCTATCCCTTTCTTTTTCTGTATATGTCTGTCTGTCTATCTATCTATCTCGTTCACTCTCGCTCTCACTTTCTCTCTATTTATCCATCTCTTTCTCTTTTTCTAACTATCTATCTATCTATCTATCTATCTATCTATCTATGTCGCAGATAATAATGGCGTTCTATTTCTCATGCTGTTGTCTGATTCAAAATGTTGCCCACCGCACCTGATCTTTAGAGACGCTGGATTACACCTCTACGAATATATTGGTAGTCGGAACGAAAAACAAAACCTCTTAAAAATAAGAAAGAAAAAGGAAAGAAAGAAAAGGTTTATTTCGGCGGAACCTCTACTTAGCATTATATTTTCCCTGGTGGGGATTACTTTCCAAAGGATATTATCTCGCATGGAATTTCTATCCCGCGGGTATTTATTTCTTGCCGGTGAACATATTTCCAAACATCTTGTCACCTCAGCAAGAAACACATTAAGGTCACGTGAACTTTATGATGCTCATTTGCGCGGGGGGGGGGGCTCTTCACATCATTTTAACACTTTACAGTTAGGTCTCCATGTTTTGACAAACTTCTATGTCTGACTTTTACTCCTGAACTGAGATGGAACACGTGCATCAAATCCGTTGCCAATGCTGCTGGAAAAAATGGTGGAATCGTTCTACCAGCAGATATCTCACTGCTGATGCAGTACTCTACTTGTATAAGAGCTAAGTACGTCCAAGGATGAAATACTGCTGCCACATCTGGGCAGGAGCTGCTAGAAGCACTTTATCCTGCCTTGATAGTCACACCTATAGACCCAACTATCAAAAGTGCTCATTAAATAGCGTCACCATAAGGTTCGTTTATATAAGAATATTTCGATATTTAAATATTTA